>NW_026623797.1:304703-426223 GCF_030028575.1 Malurus melanocephalus | reverse complement strand
AGGGCTGGAGCCTCTTCCTGCTCCCAGGCTGTTTCTGTGTCACCTGTGGAAGCGGAGGTGGAGCAAGTTTCTCTCTCAGCGTTTTCAGAAATTCCCCAGTGAGGTTATTAAGAAGAAATCAAGTGGTTTGAATGAAATGAATGGTTTCTATGTAATCCTCGTCTTTATTAATGTAATTTTAATGTAATTTTCATAGACTTATAAAATAAATGAGGCTGGAAAACACCTCAGGAGGCCGTATAGTCCAATCTCATTAAGAAGAGTATTTTGCATGTAAATGTGCTGACAAAACCTGYTGGCTGAGGAGTATCTCCTGTCTTTGTTTACTGTAGAACACATGCAACTGTGCAAGCTGTCCAACACTGGCCTGTCAATTCATTTCAGCCCCAATCCAGCCCTTGGGGAGCAGAGCAGCTCCTCTGTGGGGTTTGGGCTTTGTGTTGGCTCTGTCACACAGCTGCTAATCACCAGAGGATCGACTGTACTGCAGGAGGAAGACTGCAAGGGATGATCTWCTGCAACCACTCTATTGAGGGGGGATCGAGAATTTCAGTGCTATGGGGGCTTGCTGTGTTTGCAGTGCAGACATTTGYCCCCAAAGACCTAAACTGACACCATGAATGGTGCTGTGCCTGTTTATAATGTCCCCTGGAACTTTCATAGCTCAGATACCAATCTGACAAGTGGTTACTCGTAGCTTGGATTCAGCATCCCCCTAAAGACCAAAGGAACAGTGTTTCACTTGGTATTGCAGAGAAAATAGATAATATTGGGACAGAGCAAGTAAATAAGCCTGGGGACTTGAGAAGGCTGTTAAAAAAGATGAGAATTTATTATATATAGTTCAGGTGATGCTAGAAAAATTATGACAAGAAATAAAAAAGAGAAAAACAAACAAACAAAGAGGAAAATTGTAGGTGAAAGAAACTAAGAGGACAAGTAGTGAAAGAAAAAAATATTTTCTTCATGTTTCTTCAAACAAAAAAGAGATGATTAGGAGGACACGGAGGGGATTGTACTGTAGAAGGTATTTGTCACTTCTGCGTATATGGTGTCATAAAGTGAGGTGAGATTTGGTCTGAAGAACCACAGGCCAAAGAGCAAAGAAAAACTTGAAACACTCCTCTACTGTACACAACCTCAAGTTCCATTAACATTCCATTTTTGGTAGTTTGGATTCTCAAGTTTTAATGTAATTGCATTGTTCTGTCTCAATTCTGGTTTGAGGTCAGCTTCTGATTTTTGCCATCTTGTGGTGTGGTGCTGCACTGCGACGATCCCTCAGCTCCTCGGTAGATTCGGCAGCTGTAAAACAATGCTCTTTCATAAAGGTCTCACCCGAGAAGGAAAAAAAAAAAAAAGGACCCTTTCTTTGATGGCTCCTTTCTATGATTTGCAGTATTTTTCCTGCATCTAGATCTTCATTTAAACTTGTTTCACTTTTGTTTCCCAAGTTCTTCTAAGAAGTCCAAATTACTCCCAGTCTGGAACCCGAGATTGACAGAAATGACCCCTCTCCGAATCTCTTTCTACCCTGATATCTTGGGCCATTTCCTAYCTGCATAGCCCCAGAGTCTCCACACTCTTCTTGAAGCTGTTCTTGGATTTGAAATACTCCAGTTCATCATAGTCTGCACCGTATCTCAGACACTCCTTTAACAAAGCCAAGACCATTTTTTAACAGTCCTTTAACGGCGTTTATAGAGCTCAAGGTCCTGTCCTCCTATCTCTTTTATCTTAYCCTTCCATCCTCCCCAGGTCTGTAYRGGTTTAAGCAGGAGACARTCAGAGGAGAGATGGCAGACCTCTGGAACCCACAGGCTTTAAAGGGAMCCCCTATCCCCTTGGCAATGCTCTTGATTGCAGCAGTCCACATCCAGCAGCCAAGTCCCACWGAGTTAGCACAGGTGTTTCCTATTTTTAATAATCTGAAGATCTGTCATGTGTGCTATTAGTGACACGCTATTGCGCTTCAAGGTGCTGGAAAATGATTAATGGCTGAGGGTGTCTGCTGCCAGCATCTGATCCGAGTTCACTGACTCTTGGTTAACRGTTAGGAAAAGTCGTGTCTCGTGCAGTAGTTGTGTCTCAGCAATCTTCCTCACTGAGAGGTCTCCACGGAAGATATCTGAGGCTTTGCAGACTTTCAGTTCATCTCAGACTTCTCCAATCRCAGCAAGAGCTGAGTGATTTTGACACTGGGGTCCTCAGTCTCCCAACTTGCCAGAATGATGACTTCATTCTGAGCTTGAAGAACTTGGAGGTCAGTCAAAAAGATGTCTTGGTGTCTTACTAACTGCCTTACCTAAGGCTGGCCAGCTGTGGCTGTCCTCGCTGTCTGATAAACCTCGGACCCAGTGAGGAAGGACCCGTGTGTAACAAGTCTGCAGAGGCAGTAGTCCTGTTTAGAAAGATTTCAATAATGAGTTTAGACTTTATTTTCCCAGTTAGAAAAAAAAAAAATTCTCATGTGTCTTAGTTTGTAGGCCTGGTTGCAAAAAGTTACAAGAGACAGAAAAATTAAATAGATGAGTTAAATTTGAAAAAACATGTTCCAAGTCAAAGTTTGTGTCAAGGTTTCATTAGTTTGTTTGTTTGTTTGCTTGTTTTTTTAAGCAAAAACAAAAACAACCAAAAATCCTCCAAACCAGAACTGAGAGCCAAGAGAAAACAYGAAAAAAGAAGAGGCTTCTTTGCTCCAAGATTTTGATCGGTATCCACAAGCTATATCCAGATGCATTAATTTTGTGTCCCTGTGTGTATCCCTGGGAGTATCTAAGAAAGATTGTGCTGTTTGTTATTGGAGCTGGAATGTAGAATAATAGAATGAATCACAAAATGGTTTGTACTCAAAAAAGACCTTCAAGATCATCTGGTTCCAACCCCTTGCCATGGGCAGGGACACCTTCCACTAAACCAGGATTCTCAATGCCCTGTCTAACTTGGCCTTGAACACTACCAGGTGTGGGGCATCCACAATGTCTCTAGGCAACCTGTTCCAAAATATATTGTGCTGATATGTAAAAAGCCCCTTGAGTGCTAGTAGGCGACCTGAGGAGAATTTAAACAGATTTCACCAATATTTTTTTTGTTCAAGAAATGTTTTTCTTGCAGCTGGTATGAATTTTAGCTTTTTCATCCTGAACTTTTCATCCTTTTCAGGAAAAGGTTTGGTGGTGAGCAACACCACCGTTTATAGTTAAAATGTGCAGTGCAAAAATTATGCAGTGAAACAGCAGCTCCCTCTCTGCTGCCAGKGGCAGGGAGCTCTGTGCTGACTGGTCAGAGCTGCACAGACTGCAAGAATAATGAAAAATTAAGACTTTGTGTCTGCCAAAGGGAAAGCCTGAAGCACAAAAGGGYTGTGGTTGTCTTTCCATCATGTCCAGAGTTGCACTTGACAGCCACAAGGACACAGAGTTCCCCACACTCCCAACCTGTCACCATTCAGATTTAGGATGTTCAGTACCCCCCATTTTCTTCCCACTTCCACCTATTTGTTGTTGTTTTTTTTTTTTTTTTTTTTTTTTTTTTTTTTTTTTTTTTTTTTTTTTTTTTTTTTTTTTTTTTTTTTTCTCAGTATCTGTAAATGTTTACACCTAGAGAAGGCTACTCCAGCTCAGGAAGGCAAGTGTAGAATATGGGAAGTGGTGAAATAAAACCCCTCCTCGCTCAAATTTGCCAGAGATAGAAAAAAGGCTAACAAAAACAAAAATGAAAATAGAAACCCCGTCAAACACTGGTTTCCCCTCAGAGTTTTGACTAATATCGGGGGCCAACAATGAGTATATCACATCAGAGACCCTTTTCACCTTGCCCAAAGTAATGAGCTCATGTTTGCAGATTGCCTAACACTTTGTTTTCAAGCCAAAAGTATCAGATTTACACTTGAGTAACAAATTGTTACAATGTGGGAAGAGGTTATGGACAAAGTWCAAATCTGTTGGATGCTTTAGCCATCTACAATTTTGTTTGTTAGACCATGTAATAGAAAAGRGACAATCCTGAGCACCATAGCCCCTACAGGGGAAAGATGGAATGGTRCAGTGCCATTCAGTCCCTGACACTTCAGGATATTTAATAAATGCAAAGCAACCATACRTGTGTTTAAGTCAGCCTTCAGTTAGCTCATTTGCATTGTGGAGTTCCTAATTTTAATCCTAAATAAGCATAGTTTTGAATTTTATGCAGAAAAAGACACAGGGTACCTTCTTCCAAAGCRAGCCTTTTCTGCTCCTTGGTTGGATGAAGCCCTGAAAACAAACTCCAGCTGTTGCTTTCTTTGCAGATAGGAGTCTATGGGTGCAACTCACAGTGTGAGGGTGTTTCCCCTGCTCATCCCACTCATCCRCTCTCATCCACCTGCTCTGTTCTCCAGTTCTCTGCTAAGCCATGTCAGAGTCAAATTAAAGGAGAACTTGGACTTAAATGAAGACTGTAAAGTTGTTTCACAACGGACCAGT
Source organism: Malurus melanocephalus (assembly GCF_030028575.1). Lineage (NCBI taxonomy): Eukaryota > Metazoa > Chordata > Aves > Passeriformes > Maluridae > Malurus > Malurus melanocephalus. The sequence continues at coordinate 421,760 of NW_026623797.1, read as the reverse complement.
AGATCMAATTTGATAATTCAGCATTCACTGTCTCTCTATATCTTCAATAACTTCTTAAGGGCAAGAGTCACTACTGGGTCTCCAATGAACACTTTGAAAATTTTAAAAATATATTTTAGATATGAACTGTGACATGATAAGCTCTCTCCTTGTTTTCTGCCTTGGCAAGCATGGTAAGTATTTTGAAGGAATTTGAGCTAATTGACTTAGCATCTGTTTCTGAAAATAYTTTATGCTGTACAGCTGGATGTTTTTAGGGACACTACTTCCCTGTGTATTGAAACTTCTTTTTTTCCCTTGTTTAATTTTAAATACTTCTTGGAGATCATTGTTGTAAATACATGTAAACCTGAGTCGCTTTCTTCATTTGATAGTTTCAAAAATCCATCTCTAATCCTGGCTCAAAAAACCTKAAAAGATAATTGTTTTGTTTTGAATCTTCAGATAGTGAAAAATATTTAAATCAATGCTCCCTTCTCTCTCTCTCTCCCCCCTTCCATCCCCCTTGCTTGCTTTCTCTCTTGATGTCTTATTGAACAGGAAAAGGGAGGGGGAAAAAATGCAGGCCTTGAAGGAAAGTCTCAAAGTCATGAGGTACAAATCCTCTTTCCATATTCTTTCCCTGCTTCCATTCCCCCAGGGTCCTTGAAGGCAAAGATAAAAGTATCTCAGAWGGCCAACAAAGTGTCTCTGCTTGATATTACTGAAAGGGAGAACATGAGACAAAACAGACTCCAGTGTGGTTGCCATTTAAACTAGCTATAGAAAATTGTGATGACAGTCTGAGTTAATTAATAAATCATTATTACAATTTCATATATTAATATTCTGACTACAATAAAAAGTCTACATGGCTTTGAGAATACTGCACAAGCCAAATACTGCTTTGTTACAAGGCATTTAACTGATGATTTCCTTCTGCGAACGATATTCTTCAGAGGACAAATTAATGCCTCAGGCGAGAAAATGTATATTTCTGCCATCGTGCCATAAAGCACAGATTTTGGGAAGATTTYCTGAATTTAGCTTCTTTGCTGCAGGTTCAGAAGACTTTTTTTCATTKCTCAGCTGAATTGACCCAGTGACTCTTGTGAGCAGTTGAGGAGAGCAGTGTCCATTGTTATCTCTCTGTTGTGTTCATCACTGTGTGCRCAGCGCTTCCCTTCAGGAATTAGCGAGAGCAGCGGGATGCTCCTTGATCCCACCTGGTAAACACCCTGGCTGTCCTGCTTTTCCTGACCTTCCTCTCACAGAACCTCGACGCTCTGCTGTCCCACACACTTCCCTCCCACACTCCAGTAAAATCCCTCTGCGCTTTTCTTTGGCTTCAAAGAGCTGCTTGAGGTGAGAAGGGCTTTGGGTTGAGCTGGGCGTCTCCGCTGCAGCSGCTCGGTGTTACTGATGACGTATCTTGATGATGTGTGATTCGCACACCAAAATAAGACAMAGAAATGCATTTTGGGTCCATTGGAAATACTTAAGTTGCTTGAAATTAAGTGTTCCAGTGAACATAAATTGTAAATAAATAAGTAAATAAAAAATTCAGTAAAAACAATCCAGAATTAAGTACTTTCGTTTCTTCAAAATTCCACTCTCAGTTTATTTTGTTAAAATTGTTTACCAACAGGGACATGAATTTGAAAAGAATTTTCAATCCCCTGAAACTGAATATTTTACTACCTTTATGCTTTGCACACTGCYGCCTTGAGATAAGCAGCTGAAAGCTGGAGTACATTTTCAAGGTTCAAAGTGAGCAAAATGTTCAGTGGAATCTTAAACTGCTACATTTGATTGGAAGTGCAAAATGTCCCACAGTGCTAGATACAAAATACTAAAAAGAGTGGATTACCCTTGCTTCTTGCAAATGTAAATTAGCCTGTATTGTACTGCTGCTGTTCTGGCTAGATTGCTTTTGGTACCTCTGATAATTAATTTAAAGTAGCCTTGAGTATCTCCATGATTCATCAAGAAAAATTATTTGAGGACCAGGCTGAGACCTAATCCTCTTCTCTTACTCCTGGGACAACTGGAGATTCTTCCACTGAATTAATACGGTAAAACAACTATGAAGTATCTTCTCTGAGGTAAAAAGAAACAAACTGGCCCAAGCTTTCTGAAATATTTGGGTAAAGTCTTGAAGTGAAGGACACCATATGTATCTAATATTATTTGGTGAAATGCAGATATATCACTGCTGCAGCACTGAGCACTTGGGTCACAGTTCCCTATTGTAATATGCCAGGAAGTATTGAAGGTAGGCAGCCCTTTCAAGAAAATATTTCATCCCTAATCCTGACTCTCCCTGCCTTCCCTCTTCACTGCCTCAACTATTTGAGTTGTAGCTGTGACAAAGAACATGTTTGGATCATTGTTTTCTGAATGCTCTCAAGTAGTTTTATAGCATCAGGCTAATAAATTTACTACCACTAAGAACTTTTCCAAACCAATCTTTCTCAGAATGACATAAAAGTCTTGAGGGTGACTGACAAAATATTTCCTAATGAAGCAAAAAGAAAGATACATTAATCCAGGATTTTCTTCTTAGTGGGGAAAAAAAAAATAAAATTTCAGATAAACTCGTAGCCACTGCTGAACTAAATGAACTGAAAAGTCATTTCATGGCCAAATTAAGGCCTGTGTCATAAAGCCACTAGAAATACTGACCTAACAAAGAGAAATTATTCTCATTTTGATCTGTCAATAGTAMAATAACATCATATGAGTTATTATCAGCATGTAACTTTACCCACATGATGTCTCTGGTTTTGTTCTTGCATAGCCTCTGAGTGTATTTACTTCACTGCTCCACTGGGAAAAAAATGAGAGAAAAAAAATTTCTACTTTCTCAGCTATTAGAAAATAAAATTCCTGACTGGTTTTTTTTTCCACACAGTAAGACCATGACTGGCTTCTGTTCCTAGCCCTGAAGAAGAATTCTGGGGATACCCACATTTTCCTTTCTTGCACGGAAAAGAGGACTATTTTCAACCACAGAAAGTTTATACATGATGATTTCATTTGAAAATAACTTAAACCATAGCACCTTCCTCGTTCTCAGGTGTTATGTGTGCAAATGGGTTGTATGCCAATGATTTCTTTACTGAGGAGAAAACTTTAGATCATCTGTCTCCAAGAGAGAATACTGTAGATTGACAATATTAAATTTCTTTAAGAGGTGAAACAAAATACATGAGCTTACAGGAGGATTAGAAAATTATATCCCAGCTGGAAAATTTTATGGGCACAGAAAAAATTGTGTGAGTGAAATACCAGTATCGTAAAATAAATAACAGGAAATATGGTAATTTATGTGATAGAGAAAATTGTCACTTTCAGAATTGCCAGAAAGTCAACAACATTTCACCCATTTGACTTCAGAAGTGAACTTAGGCCTCAGAGGCTTAAAAATATATGAAGAGAAGTAAAATGAAATAAGAGCTCATGAACCCAATAGGGATTTACAAAGAAGAAAGCAATCTGTGCTAAAAGAGTTTTATAGAAGTTGGGAATGCATGTAATCAGAATTTAACTTATTCCTGGAAAGTGATTCAGAATATGCCAAATAAATTAAATTCCATTCTGCAAGATGAGCAATTAATGGGGCTCCTAATTTAGAAACCATCACAATTCAGAAGTGGCCTTTAAGCCTGTTTAACCTTAAGCATATGTTGAAAACCCACTGAATTCAGCTGGAAATTAAACACAGAAAACAAGAGGAGGTCAGTCATGTCTACTCAGTAGTTTGCATTAGTAATGCTTTATATTTCTGGAGATCCTTGAACCTCATGGGAAGAAGGTGTTTCACGAATATTGGTGGCCAACCAGTGCGGTTTCCATCCAACAAGGCTCAGAGCTTTGAGAGGAGAAGCATGGGGTGCAAATCTCTGGGAGACCCCAAGTTCGGCCACCTCCTCCCGGTTCCAGTGGCCATGAAACAAAGGAGCCATCTCAAATCCCATGACCTTGCAATGGCCAGCAATTGTTCCCCACCCCGAGGCTGTRAGAGTGAACCTACCGCTGCTGATTGCTATTTTCAGGGCAGTGGAATGCTGCGGTCACGCCGATGCCGCTCTSCAGCCGCTGCTGGCGAGTGCCAGCGCAGCATTTAATGACAATTACCACATGTAYAGAAGTGATATGGCCACTGGGAAGCAGTTGTTGCAGGAATGCTGCTCCTGCTCTTGCAGTTGCTCTAAAGCCTATTATAAACCGTGTTTTCCCATTTTTATCCTGACATTCGTGTAATTTTAGCTTCTACATTTTGGCAAATACCGCCGTGTATTTTTGGCTCACCCCTGAGTTATCTGAGCAGAGCAGTGTGATTCCAGGCAGAAGAAGGCAGAATTGTCTCAGAATAACAAGCAGATTTTTTTTAACGCAGTGCAAATGGTTCATACATTATTTTTGCATGAATCAGACATTCATTTTCTAAAGGAAGGCAGGGTGGGGGGAGGCGGGCAAAATCTTTTACTTAAATCCTCTCATAGTTCATTGCTGAATATCAGCTTCTAGAGACAAGGCTATGTATGCTGGGCTTCTTGGTTATTGTGCTTTTGGAGATTAGCTGTTTTGAGTCATGAGGGTGTGTTACCTCATCCCAATTACAGAACTCCAGCAGAAATTGTAAAAACAGGCAGCACGAAGAAAGAAAGAGAACTTTTCGAGCATTCACAGGGACATTCACATGAGCTGCATGGGCAGGATGAAATCATTCAACTGCCAAGAAACAAAAGCAAGTGGTAGAAAATGAACAATTATGAAATAAAAGGAGTCCCACAAATGCTAGAAGGGGGAGACTGACTTGCTTTTATGCTGTGACCTTTCTTTGTGTTGTACTTTCCACAATAGTACTCTACAGACGAGATGGCACCAACTAAACCTAAAAAATTACTAACTGCCAAGATAATTCAAAGAATAATGAGGTTACAAAAACTGCAAGGATGGAAAGAAAATGGATGTCAGTTATCTCTTCACAGAGCTCAGCAAGAAGGAATCAAATGCTTAGTCTTYAAAATGAATGGGTTTAAAATCCGAGATCACAGCTCAGCTTATCAGGACATACTGATGTACAGGATTATGCAGAAGTCACATGGTTGAGCCTTTGCTTATGTTTAATTTTGTGAAATTTGTTCTGCAGCACATTATATCATTTTTACAGTGAAGGGAGAAAACTTACCTTTTSCAGAGGACTATATGAATTTAACTTTTAAAGTAAAAGGAATGCCAGTAATAAGTTCAGCTTTCTAATAAGATAACTCTTGGGACTCAGTTGTGACTTGGATTGAAAGGCTGCAGGAGTGAGAAGAATTAGGAAATCTCCTCATCACACWGTGTGTGTTAAGCTGTCCTTGGACTCCTTGGATTGCTGGGAGAGGGCTTCTCTTTACAGCAGATTTGCAAGGTCAGGRAATGGGTGTAGGCTTGGCCCTCTCCCAGCCTCTGGTCATTCTGGCTGATCCTAGAAAGGTCAGGAACTACCAGTATATGTTGATTTTAAAGGGCCACCCCTAAAAAAGGAAAAGAGCAGCACATGCAGCGGAACCCCAGAGAAATCTCCTGTTTGCATGCAGCCCTAGGGACTGCAGAACACTATTGCTGCATCCTCAGCTGTCACAGTGCAGTCCTAGAGGATTTGTTCTGTCCCTGGATATTGATGAATATCAACCCCACCTGTGTCGCTTTGTTTCCTACTCTCAGTTTTGTTTGGAACTCTCATTGCAGGGGCTGGAATCACAAAATCCTGGGAAGACCCTTGTTTTAATTTCAACCCACAGGCTGTAACAAGCACTGTGCCATCGGACCAGGATGTGGATCATGAACGTGAAGGATTTAATGGGCAGACTTCTAGAGCCATCCCTTGTGACACAAACACTTGTTGAATAAGCCTCAGTTTTTGCCATCTTTGGGAGATCTAAACACCTGTCCAGCTGCTGAAGCAGGCAGGAGTCTGTGTTTTTGCCTATGCTTTGGAATCTTGCTTCCCAATATTCTAGCAAACTCAGTTGCTGCCAGGGAGAATTGTGTGGAATGGGTGTTTGATCCAGCAATGGTGCTGCAGGAACCATGGATGGGAACAGAGGCTGCTGTGCTGGAGCAATGCTGGAGCAGCCTGCTCGGGTTAACATTTGCTGTAACAATAGCCTTTGTCCCTCACCAACCTACTTGATGTTTGGAGCTCTGCTTCATGTGTGTGAAAACACAGAAAAACACATTGAGCTGMGTATTTGTGGGAGGCATGGGGAGAGGAGTTGTCTGAAAAAGTAATTTTGAAATGCCAAAAATAAGGTATCCCATGCAACAAAACCCAAACATATTATTAACATACTGACAAAAGCCCTTGTAATTTCTACACTGATCTCATGGTTTTTCAGGTTTAACTCATAATTTTCAGTTTTTTTTAAAGCTGACAGTATATATTCTTCCATTATGTACCCTGACATTTTCTCCCCTGGGTGCTTGTACAAGAACAATTCAATACACTGAATACAATAGCAAGCAGAAAAGGAAGAGAGAAAGAGGAGCTAGCGACAGTATAAACTCCTCATTAGCAACTTGACCATCACCAGCCTTACATTAGAGCATTTTTTCTTCAGGACCAACACTACTTTGATTCCCAGCTGATGGTTAGGAGCAGCAATAACAGCAACCACAARAAATGGACGGGTCCATCTGTAGTGCCTGTCAGCAGTTTATGAACACCGTACTTTCCCTTGACCTTTTTACCCCTTATTACAGCTTCACCCCAGTGGTTTTGTATGGCCAGTAACCTAAAAAAAAAGTAGTCAAAAAAAAAAAGTATTTTTAATGAGTTACAACCTGAACCATGGAATCATGGACAGCCATATGTCTGGGGAGATGACAGGTTTAAGTGATGAGCCTTGTTGCATGTGTGCACCATTCCTCGGCAACCTGTCTCTTTGATTTAAAAGGTACGGGTGCTTGGCTTGCTCCTCCCAACATGTGCTAATGTTCTGTGTTTTGTGCTGTAATAGATTACTTAGCAATTCATACCAATGTTTTGGAGGCAAATTGCTTTCCCWTGTTTCATATTATGAGCACTTGTTCGGGTCTGGTTCTGCGAGGAGCTGTGTGCTTTCAACTGCCAATTAAAACCACGCTAATGGGAGGCACACTACGCTTCCCAGATGTGCAGAGCAGGTCCCTGGTGCAGACAGTGGGGATACTCTCCAAATGTGGGGCTAATACCAGTGACTCATTACAGGCTCTGCACCACATTGTCAGAGCACAGAGGAGGAGCAATCCCTTTGGTCAGGAATCACAACAAAAATGTATTTATTTATTTATTTATTTATTTATTTATTTATTTTTAAATTTTATTTTTTAATTTATTTTATTTTTTTATTTATTTTATTTGGCTCTGCACAGCCTAATTCCCATCTCTTAGTAACAACAAGGAAAATGTTTAGGTAACAACAAGGAAAATGTTTAGGTCTTGGCTTTTCTAGCCCTCATACAATATGTATCTAAAACTCTGGAAGTAGTCATAAGACATCATCTTCCTCATTCCCTGCTTATTTTTAACATGCTGTTATTGGTGGGATAGTGTATTTTGCTATTCATCAATGTGTTACCTTTTYGGTAACTTAGAAGCAAAGTTTTGAACTTCCTGTTGTTGCTCTGTGTGAATTAAACTCAGACCCAAGAGAAGTAAGTACAATTCCATGCTACTCCATGTATTGGTGGCTTTTTTCCCAGGCTGTTTTGGATTCAGTAATTAAGAAATAAGTGCTCAAAAAGGAAAGCACTGTGTAGTTACTTAGCTGAGTAATTTGGAAATAGCTCCATGCTRGCYTGCCCTTACTCTKGGGTAGCATTTGGAAAGGCCACACWCYAAAKGAAATTTGTTTWAWTTTARGTGTATGGAACTTAAYTAATCGTGGAATCAYAGAATAGGCTGAGATGGAAGGRCCCACAAGGATCCCTGAGTWGAGSTCCTGGCCCTGTACAGCACCCAAAAGTCATGCCATGTGTCTGAGAGCGTTGTCCTAAGGCTTCTTAAACTCTGTCAGGTTGGTGCTGTAACCACTGCCTTGGGGAGCCTGTGCCAGTGCCCAACCACCCTCAGGGTGAAGAACTTATTCCTGACATCCAACCTAAACCTCCCCTGACTGAGCTCCAGGCCATTTCCTYGAGTCCTGTCTCTGGTCATGAGAGTGAAGAGATCTGTACTTGCCCCTCTGCTTCCTCTTGTGAGGATGTTGAAGACTTCAATTCCTTGCACAACTCCTCCGCTTGTTTACACCTTGTAGGGTCTCCAATCCTATGTGTCTCAACTCTCTTTTCCATGAAACAGCAAGACTTATTTGGGCTCTTATGTCAGTGAAGAAACCTAAGAGCTACCTGGGAAGCAGCTAAATGTCGAAATTAAACTAATATCATTATTTGAATGGTTTATTGCTGGATCATGCTATCTGTCCAGGAGCCAAAAGATAAGGGAGGAAAAAAGCAGAACAATGCCTGGCAGGTATTGCTGACTTGGTTGTGGTGCAAACTTCTGCAATAATAATAGATAAAGAGATAGTAGTTCAGAAAAGAGATTGAAGATGATTTTTTTATACTTGATAATTAAAAGGATGTCAAAACCTCCAATAAATACTAAATAAAATGGTTAGAAAAGGATGGCAATTCATTTGCTATGCATTAATTATGCCCACACTTTACTTTTTGCACAGAAGCAAGCTTGATTTTAGTGTCAGTCAATAGATATGCACAGAAATGATGCTGGCCATGTGGTGCCACAATGCAGCCCCTCAGCAGACTCTTGTACTGATTTTTAATGTCTAGATAAGGCATTAAAGACCATATAGATAATTCTTATCCTGTATTAATATGTTCCACCTCTATCCTCCAAGAAATTTTGAGCATGATTGAACACTTTTCCCTGAAACCATTTGTCATTCTATTCTGARGCATCTAACTCTCTTTCTATCAGGGTTAACAGTTCTATTGAACAGAGTTACTGAAAGTTCAGAAGATAAGCTAGCCTGGAAACATTTCATTTCTGTTCTTAAGAAAATTCCACCTTAATTTTGCAAGTCCAAGGAATGTTGGGAGTTTATCTATGTTAAGAATTATTGAAGGTTGTTAGGATTTTACTTAGAAAAGATCTGAATTGCTGGGAAAAAATATTTCTCTAGTTTTGGGAAGTGTTGCCAAAAAAAAAAAGAATATTCAGTAAATTTTAAGTTTTAGGTGAATCATCTTATACCATTCTCCTGCCAGTTCCAGAAGGAGTTTCAGAAGGAGCCTTGGTTCTGGTTGCAATACTCCAAATATATATATATATATATGTTAAATACACACAGGCTGCCTGCTGCCATCACACATCATGTGGTTTATCCAAATCTAAAACTGACAAGCAGCAGAACGCACCTTCGTATTGCATTCCATCTGATGGGCGCCAGTGAACTGGACACTGTTGTGTCTGTGTCTGCTGTGGCTTTAGCTCCCACAGATAGAAGTAAACAATACCCAAGGCAAAGTCTGCAGAGACTGAGCTTCCACCCAGCCTTCTTTAATCTTCAGCCAGTTGGACGGCTTGGGAGCACTTCAAGAACTCATACTGTATGTGAAAGGGAATCCCATATCCTCGGGATGTTTTTTTTTTTCTTTTCGCAACCGTCCCGCTCCAGTCTTTGGGACATCATCCCCTTTTACTTTTGGTGTTTGTGTATCTCTAGGTTTCATCAATCATTGGCACTTACACGTTTCCACATTGGAAGAATATGTGCTGAGAATTTGACATTCAGTACAAACGCATTTYGAGTAATTTGTGAATAGTACAGAAGGCAAAGTTTCAGCCCCCTCTGATTACTACAGGGCTGCKTAGTGAGCTGTCATCCCGTCTTTATTTCCACCTCAGCTGCATCCCACTGGTTGAGCGCAGGATCTGCTCACACACTCCAAGCTTGCCAGAGGCAAAACCTCTCTCAGTACAGGGAGTCTTTTGTACTCTGTGCTTAAGTTCTTGCAATGTCTTGTCTCTCAACAATGACCAAAACTCAGCATCAATACTCATTCAGTCAAAAGTTTTTAGGTCTTTTTTTTTTTTGTTAAGGTTTCATAAAATAAAAGATTCTATGTAATTGATGTTACATACCTACAAAATATGGACAGCACATATGTGAGTAAAATGTCTTCTCAGACCAAAATATAGGTTAATATTTAGGCTTGCCAAAGTGTGTGAGTGTATCTTTGATCTGTGGGTGGCATTCTGTATCCAAATGTGCAGTACAAATATTATTTATCCTTTCAGTCAAGTCATTTATGACTATCTGGCTTTAAAGAAAAGCCAACAAGATTCCAGTTTAAAAACATAATATTCATAACTTCCCTCTCCCCGCCTCCAATCCTATTTCATGTTGCCAGACTCTCATTCAAATAGATTGTTTTGCAAGTTCTAAACACCTAACAGTTAATTTGTAATACAAAACAATACATATACAAGGAATTTTGTCTGGTCTCTGCCAAGCAACTGAAGAATTGGAACTTTTGATGAAGTTGAAGAGAAAAAAATTTGCAAATGCCTTGTTCTATTAACCCTTTATACATTGGTTGTTTAAACTGTGTAGGCTAATGGCTCATATAGGTTCCTCTATAAGGTAAGGTAAGCATCTTTTGTCCTAAAGTTTGGTGTCCTCAAATTATTCTGCATGTTATATCATGTTTAGGGTATTAGAGAGGCTATTTAAAGTTGTGAAGTGACTGACAGTCATCTACCTACTGAAGAACAAACCTGCATTTTGTAGGGAAGGCAGTGGCCGGCAGCCAGAGCAGCTGGGGAACGGGGTGGAGCAGCCGGGTCAGAGCATGGCTGGAGGCTGCAGGGAAGGTACTGGAGGAAGCCCTGTCTGGTGACTCAGCCTTTGGCATTCACCTCCCAGAGAACCAGTGCCAGAGTGGCATTAGGGAACCCAGGGCTGGGGACTCATGCTCACAGTGTGGAAAAGTGGATCCTGATCAGCGACCATTCATACCTACCCCTTGCTTGTTTTCAGGAAAATAAGTGGCCTGGCTGCGCTGCATTTCATGTGTTTACATTTGTCTATCTAAAATTAGCCTGTCCAAACCCGCTTCTTTGGGCTGAGAAGCAACATTCAGTGTTTCAGGGATAGAGGTGTCTAAGAAGCCAGTGGATTTTCACATTTTTGCTTGACCTCTTTGTCTAGACCTTTCCTGAGACCTGACAGACCTGAGCTCAGCACTGCAGTTGCACAGCCACAATTGCTTTTGCAAACCATTTCTTCACCATGACCGTGGCTATGGTAATGTACTCATAGATATATGTAGATTAGATATAGATACAGATGAGATAGATAGATAGATAGATAGATAGATAGATAGATAGATAGATAGATAGATAGATAGATAGAGAGATATAAAGTTGACAGAGGTAGAGTAAGAGGCAGAAGGAGACCCATGCACTGGCACAGTAGCATGGTCACAATTCAGACCTGGCTTTCCAGGGTCATTGCCCCTGGCACTGTGGCAGACACACAGACATGTCTTGTGTCTGCCTAATACCACAGCTGTTACAGCAATGACTATCATACCTTCGGGTTTATTAAAAACATTTACAAAATTGTACAAATAATATCTAAAAGTCTGCAGCCAATTAATAAAGCTGCGGCTCTGCAGGGGCTGTTAATACTGCACTGTACACAAGAGACGTTTCACAGTAATAGAAGCAACAAAATTTGAATTCTTCTGCTCAAAAATATGAAGGGGCTAACTGGGAACTTTCAGGAACCTCTGACATTATGGGCCTCACAGCACACTGTGGAGCTTTCCTGGCTGTGTCCTGCAGAGTGGAGCTGGTGCATAATATATCCCTTGCTGGAACTTCATAATTCACTCTTCGGAGGTTTTTTCTTCTAGAGTAATAAAAGTTTTCAAATTTAATTATTTTTAGCACAAATTTTTCAATAAACACATCAGGTACATTCCTTCATTTAAGAATGTCTGAAAGAGTTATGTTAAGGTGACCTCTCTTTGTTAGAATTAGACTTTGGCCCAGCGTTGGTTGCCTCCAGGGAAACCCATTCTCCTCAGCCCAGAAGAATTTCCGGTGTGAATAGGTGTGCTTTTGAAAGTTTTCCAAGTGAGGAATTTCCAGCAGTTCACAGAGTTTTCATAATTTGTGGCAGGCCTTTTTTTTTTTTTTTTTTTTTTTTTTTTTTTTTTTAAGAAAAAGAAGCTGAAGCGGGGTTAAAATGTTCTTGGGACAAACACAGGACAAATCCTGTAGATTACCATGAACAAGTTTATGTTCATCTCCTTGGTAAAGTCAGCAAACCTCAGACAGCAGGTAAGTATTGGTTAAGAAAGAAAGACTTTATGGGTATAAATTAAAGTTGTCATTGTATCTGAACAGTGAAATTGGCTGATTGATGCCAAATACACTTGTTAATGGGCATCTAACTTTAACTGATTTGTGTGTGCATGATTGACTGCCTCACACAATTATTTTTTGTTACATAAGTCATTCTGCTTTATCTGATTGTCTGGCAGCCGTAATAATTTATTTCCTGAGGTACTGGAACRGGGCATAGACTGTTCTTGTATGAACTCATGTGTAAAATACACCCCCCCATCAATCCTGGCTTGCAAGCACAGCCATGAGGGGCGACGCAGAGCCTGTGATTGGGAACTCATCACCCACAAGTGTTCTCCTCACACCATGATTACCCTGTGGCAATCAGGATCCACTTCAAGAGGCTTTTTCCTCTTCTTACAGGGGCTAATTCCCTGTTATCTCAGTGACTAATTCCTACCTGCATTTGCTAAACTTGGAAGGATTCCAGCTGACAGATCCCCGCTCTCACTGGTGACAGGGAGGGGGCCACCACGTCTACATGTTATGTCTGTACTTAGAATGCCTTTTTCTTCCCATGCTAGCCAAGCCTGAAGCAGGTAGCATGCAGTCCCTGAGTCAGAATCACTGCAGTGTGAATAGGCTTGGCAGAAGAAAACCAAGACGGAAGCAGAAGATTGAAGGGACTTGCCCCGCAGACAAGCTGCAGCTCACATCCATGCTCCTTGGCAGGTAAAGGAACGTGATCTTTGGATTGCTATTCTTTAGATTCAGGATGGTGCAATGCTCCTGAAGGACTTCCCAAAAGCAGCAAACTCACCAGGTGATGTTGTCGTGCACCTCGGAAAGGGGCCGCTGCCAAGAGTGGCACCACGGTGGAGCCTGTCCAAGAACACAGGGTTGCACTGAATCAGTGTGATTCTCTGTGTGTGTTTCCCTCAAATTCTGCTGCTTCTGCACGTGAGGAGAGGCATGGACAGGGGTGGGGGCCAGCAGGAGCTGCTGCAATAGAACAGGGAGGGTGACTTGGCTCTTTTATCCCCACTGGCTGAGCTACCATGGGGCTGCTGCTGCCTTGTTCCCTTTATCTTTTTCTCTGTACCCACACTCCTTCACCTTTCTCCCATCTAAACGGTGTTCAGTCCGTTTCCCATCTCCCTCTTTGCCCTGGGGGCTGGAAAGCAGCCCAGGCAGAAGGTAACACACAGCAAGGGACAGTGTGGCAAGGATAGTGGGAGGCCACAAGATAAGGAAGGGGCTATGCAGAGCAGAAGGCTGAGACTGAAAGGCTTGTGCTCCAGATTGAAGGGGAAAAAAGAGGAAATCTGAGAAAAAGAGACCTCTCCCACAGCCCCCATCCACATGTGCCTCCGTGAGCAACAGGTCTCTCCTCAGCGTCCTCTCTCCCTCCCATCTCTTCCCTGCACCATCACGGATACCTGAATGTCTTCAGCCACTGAGAAGCTTCCAGCTTTCCCTACTGATCTTGTAATTTGTATTTGATAGGTGTAAATTTAAAGAATGTCTTGTGAAAAGGACTTCATAATTTTTATCCTGCTCCTTCACTTCTAAGCTAATTTTCTTTGCTATGACTTGTGGCCAAGAGGTTTATATTTTCCCCATAGTCCCACTTTCCATAAAGTCTGGTACAAACTGTAAAAGCATATAGGAACTGGCATTATCCTTGAAATGGTCTTCAAGTCCTTTAGCTACCCTTGTCTTTGTCTGTAACTAAGAAATTAATTACTGTAATTAAGAAATTAATTAAGAAATTACTAATTTCCAGAACAATTCCAGGGAACCAGTGAAATATTGCACATTGCCGCTGCTGAGGGTAGTGCTGCTCCATCTTTTTGTCATTGTGTAGAGAGTAAGTAACACAAAATGCTTACAGAAATTACCACTGATGGCTTCCCGGACTTGTTAAAAACACAGACTTGCAAAGCCATTTGGTTTCAGCAGTATTTTAGAAAATTTGCTGTAGTTTTGTATGCAACATTTCTGAAACATGCAACCTCAATTTTCTTCACCCAGAGTCAGCAAGAAATGCAATCCCCTGTCCCACCTGGAAGTGATCTCTCCTTCTGGTCCAACAATTGTACTATGTCCAGCTAAGCTGGTAATTACAATTGCTAGTGTTGTCACGATTTCTTAAGATCTTATTTTAATAGAAGGCAATCACAAAACAATATTAAACATGCCAGTGTTAATTATGCTTATTCTTTAGACAACTGTGCTGTCACTGAACTGATGTGTTTGAAAAAATTTGAGGACCTTTGACAAGCACAGTGTCATACTCAAACATATGTGGGCACTCAGTACTGGAAGAAATAATGCCAGATGTGTGTTTGCACAATCGTATGATTCATGATTACTGAAATCTGTGTGATGGAAAAAATTTAGTGCTTTTAAAACCATTTTGATATTATTTTCCATTGAAACACTGCCCTTCATTCATGACTCTGACAGAGAAGACCTTTCTATTTCCCCTTTCGTAATTCTTTCTTTTCTTTCAGGTAGAAAGCATCACGTCATGAATGCCACCTCTCCAGCTGGAAGATATTGTTCAAGCGTAATGGTATCCTGGGATTCCGCTTAAATGTCAACTGCTGGCCTCTACAATTGGAAAGGCAATAATTTTATTGACTTTAATCAATAAAAGTATTTAGGTATCTAGTCAGCTCACATTTTTACAGTCAAATGTCACAAACTATTCACTCACATGACTCAGGATCTGTTCTTGTGATACTTTGTGTGTCCTCATGCAGACTTTGCTCTCAAAAGAATTGCTTCCATGAAGTTATCTGTAACATTATATCATATTTCTGCAGAAATGTGAAATCATGTACTTTTAGATTATTTATATTCTAGTAAAATATAAGAAGGATTTTCTCCCAAGAAAATGCCCTTCACAGAGAATTACTTCTAAAAGGTCTTAGCACTCAGATTATAAAAAAAAACCAGGAAGGGGTTTGTTTGAAGGATCTCCTCGGGGTACAGTGGGATTTCTGTGACTGCTGCTTGCAAAGGGCATTGCATGGATGCACATTTCCAGAGCCAGACTGCTACACAGCCAAATCCATTTCCACGCAGAAACAGATGCGGTTCGCAGGCACTTGACTGCCCTTATCCTTATAGACAACAATAGGATTCGTGTTTTTTCTGCTCGAGTTGCTTTTCCCTCTTGTGTTAGCTCACCCTATTTCCTGCCAGGTGTCTTGCTTTCCCTGGTCTAGGCTTGTTTTATTTCACGGCTGAGCCTGTTTAAATGAACAGCTCCATGGAGATGCTCCAAACGCGAGCGGACATGCGCCTGGGCCACCTGTCCCGCTGACCCTGCTGGAGCTGGGGATGAGTTAGATGACCTCGGAGGTTTCTCCCAGCCCCAGCCATTCCGTGGATCTGTGAAACAGAAGCCAACACAAATTTTCCTACCCTACATAAATGAGATTTATATTTCCCACACTTTGGAGAATACTTATAACTGACTTAGAGGAAAATAGAAAACAGCATTTAGCACTTGCCTGAAGATTTGCAATCTCCCACAAGCACTTAATGACACAGATGATGATGACGTATTTTAGATCATATATGTTGAAGAGTATTAAAGTTTTTCTTGGCGTACAGCTGTGCTTCTTCATTTTCCCCCTCACTTCTGCTCTGTGACTGACTAAAACAGAAACTGTCTCACTAACATCCTTAACACCACAGAATGGTACGAGCAACATTTCTTGAGGTTGTTAGACACTCTCCTCATCTTTTCATGCTGGCATAAAAATAAGTGACCTGGTTCAGGAATCAGCACAGTTCTTAGATAAAACAACTTTTCTCTGGGCTGAGGAGATCCAATACCCAATAAATATTGACACTCTAAGCCTTACTATGTTATCAAGGAACAAAGTATCTTTGGGCAAGGTTTGGTGCACACACCTAATAAAACAGACATCGTGCAGCCTCAGGCACCCTCTGCTTTGAGGCTGAGGATGTACATTCCCTGTTTTACAGGGAGATCTCATTAAGAGTTTCTCAACCTCCTTGGTAAATCTCCTTGTGCCCACCTCAAAATCTCCTGTCCCAAGCTACCACCTGAGTAGAAAGGAAATCTTAGGATTCCAGGGGATATGTTTTTGCCTGCTCAGAAAGGGTTTGTTTTACTGGGTAGCCGATCCAGACACCTGCTATTTCTCACCTCTGCATCGCTGGCATGAACACCTGAGTGTTAATACATTGACTTTCAGGAAAAGGGAGCCTGGGGTTGTATATGGTTCTGCCTGGCATTCAAACTGTATGTAATGCATCCTTTGGAATGTTTTGCTTAAATACACACAGCTATCTGGGGACTTGAAGCCTAGGGCCCTATTGTCCAAGCATATGAAGTGTGCAATTAAATACCTCTTTGTTTAGCTGTTAGGTTCTATTAGCTTCTTCTCAGCTGCTGCAAGAACATCTGTTACTGTATGCAAGCCACTCCTGCACACAGAAATAGCCTTCCACTTCCCCATCTTCCCAGCTGTCCTTTTCACCTACTGCTGGAAAAAACAACCAGGTATTGATTATATACCTTACAGGAGTGAAAAAAGAAATGCTGTATGTGCTTTCAAAACACAGGAGAAGACAGTGCTACAGAGAATGTGTTGTCCTAGAAATGAACAGGACTGTGAGAAGAAAGCTTGTAACAGAGGGGTAAGAATAAGCAGATGACTTGTTAATTAGGGTATTATTTGTGGTTAATTGAGGAAATCTCATTAAGTTATTTTCCTGTTATGGAACAAACTTCAAGGTTCTGATTGGCTGTGTTATGGGAAAGAGATTGAAAAGGTGGTCTTGCAATAATTTACTCAGCACTGCTGTCCCCAGAAGACCAGAGGTCAGAGTGCAGAAATCAGAGAGCCAAACAAAAGAAGTAGACAATTTCATTTATGTAATTTCCTTAAAAGCAAAACAAAACCACAAAAAACCCACCAAAAACACACAACTAAAAAAACCCCACAAACAAAAACAAAACAAAACAAAATTAAAAAAAACAAACAGGAAAAGAAACCAAACAGAAAAGAAAATATGTTTAAAGCTGAATTTTTAGTAACAGTGCCCAATTATACTTGACAATTAGGTGCTAGAAACTTTAATGCCATGGCCGAAGACAGCTTCTGCCAAAAAATAGTAATTCTGTAACAAAATAGTAATAGGAAACAAAAAGAATGGTTACACTGCAGATGTGGATCTTGCTTAGGAAAGCACAGCATGTCTGACCAGACAGGGAGGTGACACACCTGCTGTTTGGGAGCCTGCCTACAGATGGGTGATGGAGAAGCCAAATCACTCCATCAATGCACTATTCTGATCAGGATTAACTCCCTTGCCCTTTGACCCACTGCCCTTCCTGCATTCATTCTGATGACTCTCAGTGCTGTTTCTCTTCCTCGGTTTTTGTACTGCAGCAAATACACCTCAACTTTCAGACAAGTTTTTACCAGCTATACAGAAAGCTATTATCCTAGGTAAGTACCATAAAACTGCCTGCGATAATAAAAGTTCTCAGTGTGCAGAATGAAACTCCCCTTCCAGTGTGAAGAATTAATCTTTTTTCATTCATTGTTAGCACTGTATTATATTAAACTTCTAAAAAGGTGTTAAGCTTTATATTGTGCTTCATTTGGATGGTGTCTGATGTGTTCTTGTTTTTCACCATATTCTGATACTGAAAGTTTCAAGCAAGTTTAATGTGCATAGAAATCTCCAAATGTTCTCTGCAACTGAACAAGATGCCTTCCATAGACTTCAGAATAAATTTTTCTTTGCTTATAAGTGATTTTTCCATTCTGTTTTTCCATTAGTCAACATAAAATTCCCTGGAAAGTTAACATGGTAATATCTGTGAAATCAGTGTTCAGCTTCTACGCTGACAATATTTACTTTGTCCTCTTGAAGAGTTAATGCAATTTCTTGAAAATCATTTAAGAAAAATGTGATAAAACATGGGAATGTCTGACCATAGAAATGTGAGATTTGTTCAAATACAAATCAAAATGTATCAGAAAACAGCCACTGAAACATTTTTCCAATTGTCTGTAAAAGGAGAACTCTAAAGACCTACAGCAGGAATATAGATGCATGCTCTGGGGACATTTCTGGCTTTCAGATTCCTGCTTTTTTGCTGCCAAAGACCAAAGCCAAACATATTGCTAAGGCTTTAAGACACATTTTCATCAGTAAAATATCTTATAAAATAGATCCCAAAAACGTTGAATGACTGCCAAAATGTCAATTTATTTTTTTATGTACTCATTGAACAATGAAATATTTATATTATTAAAGACATGCTATAATAAATTAATGTTATGGAAACCACTATTCACAGTTTTTAATTAGCAGTAGGCACTGCAATTAAAAATGAGCACATCCTATGTTCTTCCTGCTTTAAGTTCTCTTTTAAGATCACAGTGCTCTGCACAACAAATTTTGCAAAGATACATTGCTCCAGGAATGTCTGACACTTATTCTGACTTTGTTTTTTCTAAAATTATTCCTGAATAATCTGTGTTACCCTGGTGTGTGGTCAGAGCCCAGTCTGATGCTGTTAACACTGTATTTGCAACTCATCTCAGTTTAGGAGAGATGTAGAATTTTCACTTCCAGGCTTTAAAAGTGTCTTTTGCTGCACTAACTTAAGCAGCTCCTTCACACCCAAAAGTATTGCTGGTCTGTAGAAATGGCTTAAAGTCTAAATGCTGCTGTTGCTCAACTTCCTTGTATGCAAAAGCTGCAAGTTATCTCTCTAACATTAACAAGTACTCCTTTCCAGCATCAGTAGGTTGAACAGTGCAAGTTTAACACATGGAGAAGCTTTTATTCTGTAGCCCAGAGACCTGAGTGGTGTTGTGTTACCACTCCTGAGCTGGCAGCTGGGCTTGAGGCAAGGGCTGGCACTGAAGCTTGCTTTGAGAGCAAGCCGTGCTCCAGATTACTGTTTCCTATTTTGGACTTAAATCTCATCCACTTGCAGCTGATGTTGGATGTGACAGATCAATTCCTGGATGTCTAATTTATATTTGATTATTTCAGGTGAGATTTTCCAAATGGTCTCAGTGCTGGGGTAACCCCTCTCCCACTGAAGTCACTGCCAAAACTAGAAGAGGTTGAAAAAGCTCTCATCCTTATTAGCCATTGAAATATCTGGTGAAGAAACAGGGAACCAGACGTAATTTTTATGTTGGCTCCCCAGAAAGTGTACTGACTTGTAGAATTTTCTTTATGAGCTTGAACTCCTCACCTGGCTGCCTGTGGAAATCAGAGCACAATAGGAGGTGCAAAATACATACTTTCAGCTAAAATCTCTTGGGATTGTTGGTCTTACCCTCTTCCTCCTCTAGATACAGAGCATCTGGAATGGTGTCAGGCATCCCATAAATAAGGACGTCTGCTACTACAAAAAGAAATACAGTCTGATGAAAGTTGCCAGGCAAGTAGAAGGCATTGTGACAGAAAAAAGAAGCAGGGAAAAAGTGAAGAGGAGAGTTAATTTTCTAAGCACACCTCTCTACTGATACCTTTTCCCTGGAAAAGAAGGTTATTTTAATTTAGCCTAGCCCCCCTTTCACACGTTTTTCTCTCATGTGATGTCAGAAGCAATTTTGTTTTGATCTTTAAATGCTATAATTCAAGCTATTAAAAAAATAGGGGCCTCCTTGGAAAGGGCCAAAGAGCAATGCGTGCTGTAAAGACGAGGAGAGACAGATGTCACTGGTTGAGCACATGAATTGAGAAGAGTGAAAGGCAGATCTGAAAGCTCAGAGGAGCACCAGGGTATTCACTCCTCCAGCATGACACAGTCTGTCTTGTAAATAATTGCTATGTGTCCTCACACTCACACAGCTCATGGATTCCACAGGGGTGAGAGCATAAGACAGCCCTGCAGACACACTTTTGAGGTAACTCTAATTTGAACTAGGAAGAGATCCAGTTTTGATGTCAGGAATTTTTAGTAATACCCACAGCACTTGGATAATTGTTTCCCTTGATGAGCCGGCCTCACCAAGAAAAACAAGTGCCTTACATTGAGTCAAATAAGGCCAGCATACAGCACTGGTATCAGAATTTATTATTCTTTCTTTGCCAAACTTAAAACCTCAATGCAGTCAGGGCTGTGGGGCACAGGATCTCTCCTGCCACCTTCCAGTCATGAGGGGTAGCTGAAATCAGCACTGGGCATTGGACCCATCTCCTTAGGGACATCTGTTAAAGGGGTTATTTCTCACAACATCAGAACACATTCAGCAACAGGAATTCATGGTCGAGCTCTGCCCCTTCCTTGCCCCTGGTAGGAGAGAGCAGCGCCACTGCTTCTGGTGCCAGAGAAGAGTCCTGCTTGCTGATGCCAGTGCTGGCTCTTCCCTGACTCTTCACAGGGCTGGGGAAGCAGCAGTGATGCATCTGCCAGTTTTCTGGAAAAACAGAGCCTTCCTGGCAGGGACTGTGCCCTCCAGGCCGTTTCTGAGCAGATCACATTCTCATTGTGCTGCATGAGTGATGCAAGCTGGACCTGGCCCGAGGATCTCTCCCAGGGCATTTTAGGAGCAGCACATCAGAGGTCTCACTGTTACAGTCAAAACTGTGCTACTCCTCTGTGAGTACAGCACAGTGATTTACACCAAGCTGAGAGGCTGCTCTGTGGAGTTCATGTATTTAACTGGCACATGTAAACAATCTCATATGTGGACTCAAGTTCTCATCCATTTGCAAAGTTCAGGCCCTTTGTTCTGTTGTGAGCTAAGTGCTGCTCCCTGCAACACTAAATGTATCAGATACTCAAATGTGATAATGATGGGAACAGATGTGGAAATACATAGATAGCACTGGAACCTGGTCAGAGGGCTGCATCTCACAGTGCCATGCCAGCAAGGAGAAAAAAAAAATCAAAAGAAAGAGAAAATATCCTTCTTGCTTAAAAGAAACCACAACTTGTTCTAAATTTATTGTTCGTATTCTTATTCTCCATGCAGGCTTTTAAAATGAACAAATTCTTTAGGAACACAAAGCTCTCACTGTCTGCTGAAATGGCAAAGTTAGCTGCAGCCAAAGTAAAATTTCAAGATTTCCACTTTGAAGTGGAACTTGAGTTAATGGGCTGGGCATGCCCTGATACATAGCACACAGCAACATACCTTGGTTGAATCATAGAAGCTAGAGATGGAAAAGACCTATTAGGTCATCTTTTCCATCTCCCTGCCAATGTAGGATTATTCTCTGCCAATTCAGGATTATTCTCGAATGTTTTCTAGTCTAGCTTTAAATGACTCAGGCTGTGGGGCTTCCACCACTTCCCCTGGGAGGCTATTCCACAGACTAATAGACTTTGCTGTTAGGAAAATTTTCCTGATATGCAACCTGAATTTTACTTTTTGTTCCATTGCATTCTAGTTCTCCTTGTTAGAAGCGTATTACACTAGCCTAGGTAATTTTTCTCCCTCTGTTGGTGTTTACGACCTTCAAATACTTTGAGATGACTTCAAAATCCGCCTTAGGATGGATCTTAGGCAGCATTATACACTGTGGCTGTCATACATAATATACTTGTAGCATCAATTAGATGATGATACTTAAAACATATTCATATTTTCACCGTCCTGCTGTGAGATCCTCCAGCTTGGAACACATATTGCAGTGCTTAGTAAAACCAAACTGGCCTCCTGCTGTTTGACAGCAATCGTACCCGAAATGATTGAAAAACCCCTACAGCTTGAAAAGAGCCTGAAGCTACTTGATCCACAGTGCTGACTTCCACCTGGGGACCACAATGTGTGATGGGTTAAATCAGCACAAGTACCTCCGGTGTTGCCTTTTCCATGCATTTTCCACACGGACATTTCAGAGTGAGAAGCTGACAGGGAGGCAGAGGAGCTCTCTGGGAATGGGAAAAGAGAGGGTGAGGGCAAAGCACTCTGCAGGAGTGGCTGCTGAAAGGGCAGAGATGCTCTGGTTCGGATGAGTTTGGATTAAAGAAGCAACAGGCACAATTAAAGATTTAGGGCACAGTGTGGGACAGCAGCATCCTCGGGCCAAGGTGTGAGGACTGGGAAGCTTCCTATGGGTCAGGGTCTTGCAGCCAGGACTGTCCCACCACTCCCAGTGGGGGACCAGGGCAGGACAGGGCTGGAATGGTGTCATTTACCAGTAACTAATTGGAAACTTGTCCAGATGTTTTATTATACAGATGAGGATATTTTGAAGACCTCCCTGGCTGTGCAGACACCCATAGATGGACGATCCCTTAAACCCAGAGCTTTCTTGCACCCTCTGCCATGTGCACTTGTGTCCCAGAGACTCTGCACATCTCCATGTGCTGCCCAAAGGGTGGCCGTGTTACCTACAGGTGACTTCTTTCTCTGATTTTCTTTCTATTTCAATGTGACCATACAGAGAAAATCTTCACTCAAGAAAACACATAGATTTCTTATTCTGACCAAAATTTTCATTGTTCTTTTTTGACAAAATCTTGTTTTTTTATCTTTGTTGCTGTGGGGATTACTAGCATTCACAGGACCAAGATGCTGAGACCCCAGACACCATACATTTATACTTTACCTATCCCCCCATTTTAAATTTATTGCTTGATTCAGAGTCAAATATTTTGAGCAGAAAAACTTATTTAGTCACAAATTAATGACAGCATTTTGATATACGTAAACATCAGCAGGACTGGGAGACATATCTTACAAGGAACCTTCATAATATTCACCATGAAACCACAGTCTTTCAGCTTTCCTACACATACTCACACTCATAAACATGAAGAGTTTGGAAAATTTAAAACTTTTGAGAACAAAATTTTTACTAACAAGAAGTGGAAAGCCAAAGCAAATACATTTCCTTAGACTTCAAGCAGAAAATTGTCTGTAAGATATTGCTGCAGGAACAGTAAAAAAAACCCCACAAAACAAATCAGAACATTTGAGAGGTGTCATAGTTCAGCCTATGAACTTTCACACATGGAACATCTGCTTCTGTTCTGTGATTGCTCCTAGTTGCTCTACAGAGTTCAATAATTCACTGGCATCATCTCTTTACATTTAGCTCTATGTGTGATCAGGGTCCATAAAATACATGCACAGACCCTTATCATGCTTCCAGCACTTTTGGGCCATCTACCCCAAGACCCTCTGTCTCATCAAGAGCATTTGATGTATGGTAGAGTGACTTTGTAAACCATATTGCCTTTCCCATAGGTTTATACTGCAGCTTGCTAAGGAACAAAAAATAATTCCCTTTAAAACCACAGGGGTCTTAGTAAAATAATCTTCTGTTGGTTTTTGGGTCCAGCTCCAGCTGGTTCCCTTCCTCTTATCCCCAAATTCTAGCAGAGGGCAATTGTTTCAATTCAATTTAATTGAAGGGCAGGTAAGGAGAAGAGCCAGAGCCATGTCACACCCACCACCCTTCCCTTCTTCCCTGGCTTAACTTTATTCCTGATTCTGTAACTCCTGTCCCAAATTTCTTCTAAGTGAGTTGTTCCCATGGGCTGTAGTTCTTCATTCTGCTTCAGTGTGGGCTCTTAGGGGTGTCACAAGTCCTGCCAGAAACCTGCTCCAGCATGGGCTCCACTCTCAGTTGGCTGACAGGTCCCTGCCAGGCTTCCCATGGGGACACAGCCACCTTCCCCAGAGTGGGCTCCTGCAGGGGCTGCAGGTGGATCTCTGCTCCCTCTGTGGGCTGCAGGGTCACGGTTGCCTCACTGTCATCTTCATCACAGAAGTGATGCAGTTTCTCACTGTGGCCACCCCTCTGCCATAGTCTTGCCACCCAAACCCAGTGTGATGGTGTAATCCAGCAGAAAATACCTTTGGAAAGCATTGCCAGTTTAACACTGAAGCACTGACCTAGTCAGCAGCTGCCTTCATTCCCTAACACTTTTAGAAATAGACTTAAAAGAATATACTAAGGAACGAATTTATTGGCTGGACACCAATGCTTCATGGGAATGCATCTGTTTTGTGAGAGTCAAATTAAAAATGAGAACTGTTCTTTTCAGGGCTTTTATTAGTATATAAACACATTTAATTATTTTATTCCTTAAGCCAAACAATATGTACAGCACTGTTTTGAAATACAGAACAAAGGAACTGGAATAAATTATTTCAAGATAGTACATGGGTGTGATAGGGATAACAGTTAAGTTGTAAAGTTGCTCTGTGGACATAAGCTTTTCTGGTTCTTTCCATGTCTCTCTGACAAAAGTTTAAAGCACGTTGACATTTTATAAAGAAGGCTATACAGCTATGAAGACTTTGGAGGACCCCATTTTTTATTGAGACTAAATGCTTTAAGCACACCAGCATATATTCTTAATGATTAATGCACATATGGCAATGCAGCCAAACCACACAAAGCTGTGCAGTTCTAAGGGGAACCATCTGGCCCTTCCTTTCCCTGTGCCATCTCCCCTATGCAGGGCTGACACAGCTCCTGCAGAGCTCCATCACCTCCTGCACGAGGCATGAGAGTGAAAGGGGCTGTGAAGTTGGAACAACAGGTTGTGCTGCAGCAGCAGTGGTCATTTGGGGCAAGCAAAATGAGGCTATTCTCATCTCAGCAAACCTCCTTCCAAGAACAGCAGGTGGACCACAAGTGGTGCTTCTGTCTGTAGGGATGCTCCAGAGGCAGTGGAGAAACTCACTTTCTAGGGCTGAGCTGAGCGCTGCAGGTACAGGAGGAGAGCAGAACAAGTCAGAGATGAGAAAGTGGCCCAAACAGCCCAGAGCCAGACTCTWATACCCTTACTCACAGTCAGTAGCATTCTGCTTCATAAACTGTCCCTTGTGACACTCCTAATTCGGCTCTCTGAGGAAGGTTTTATTAAGCCAGAGTATCAGAGGATGATCTTAGCGTTGAAGACTTAAATTAGGCAATCACTGAAAACCCGAGGACCATTAAGGGGGAAAGGGCCAGATCTTGTGTTTCTGTTTTCTTTCCTGAAATGTGGTTTAAGGCCTTTAGGGACAGTTCATGCATTTTTACTGATTGGTGTGCAAAGCCAGCTGAACCAAGTCCCTCCCGCCCATGCAGCAGAGCTTAAAGAGCTGGAGAAGCAGAGCTGGGAAAACTTTGCAAATGTCTGTTTATTGAAAAAGACAGACATAAATAGGCACAATTAAAATGAAAATATCCAACATCAAACCAATTAAGCTTCTGTGCATCCCTGGTGATGGTGATAAAGGCATTAAGGTATTACTATCCAGTGCAAAACCAAACGGTCCCAGATTAAGTGCTGGGCACTCACATTTCAGATGATGCTAGCGATCTGAATTTCTCATTATAGAATTTATGCCAGACTAAGACTCTTGCCAAGGATGATTTAACTATTCACAGTGTCAAACTGACCTTGTAGTTCATAGAGAGATCATTAATTGCAATTTCAGTGAATTTCATGAACAAATTAAAAACTGGGCAGAGTTTAAAACTATAACCTCAAATTATAATGAAAATGTCCTCTATTGGCAGCTGTATTTAGAAGTATTATATCCCAGTTAATATAAACTAAGTGGGTAGTTTCTTCTTCCTTTGAAACCAAAGATATTTCTCTGATGATAAGGTAGGACTTGCTCAGAGAAAGGATGCCATTATCTTCCTGCTGCTTTCTGCAGTTCTGCTTTCCCAGCATCCAATTTCAATGTAAACATTTGCTTTTCTTATCAGCTCTGTGCTGGAGCAAACAAGGTCTTAAGAAGACGTTCAAAGTGACAGAAGGACATAAGAAGAAAAGAGCAATGAGGGCATAGCTGAAAGGAGAATAGGAAGATGTAACTGTTTGATTTTCCTTAATTTTATTATACACTATGCAAAAATAAACAAAAAAAAAGTTTAATTCATTCAAAAAGAAAATCAAGTGCAATAGACATGAGTAAGAAGTGCCTTAGACACAAAGGCATTCATTCAATTAAAAAAAATCAAAAAAATCCTTCTTTACCACAGCATTCATGCATGGCAACTCTACATCTTTTAAAATCAGCCTGAAAAAAATATGACAAATATTCTGGAGATGGTAATACAGAAGCCTGATATAATCTCACAGAGTGTTAAATAAATACAGCAAATATTTACTTCTTATTTGCAGTTTTCCTGCTACAGGCTGCTAGGCTGTGTGCTGTGATTCTTTGGAAAATCTTTGCAAAATGCAATGGAAAGGATTTGATATTTATAGCTTATGATTAATTCTTTATTTGCTGGTAAAGTTTGTTTGGCACCAAGTGTCCATCACTGGATTTAGCTCACTTTGCTTACATAGAGTTTAAACAACAAGGTACACCAACAACTATATTTAAGATTAACATCAAATTGAATATGAATGTACAATCCTGTAATTAATGAAGCACATTGCATGCTCCTATCAAAGGACATGTTAAAGGATTATGACCTTTTGCTATTTAAATGCAGTTTCTGATGATGATTTGGTGCAGATACCTGTTCCAAAATAGTGATTTCATCAGAAGAGAATATTTTAGAATATCTGAGGGATAAAATTGGTGATATTTGAAAAGCATGAGAGATTTTTGATGACTTTTTATGCAGGTAACTCCACTGCAAAGGCAAAAGGATTTCAGAATGGTGAGAAAACTGTAGATGTTTTTAAGACAAAACTCTCATGTCCCCATTGTCTGTGCAGGATTATCCTTTGCAGGAATAACAGCAATGCAGAAAGAACAGCAACAATAACTCAATTATCTCTACAGTGCTCAGAACATGAAAGTGCTTTGCAAGTAAATCATGACAGAGCCATGACTGAGTGCAGTTTGTGTCCCTGACATGGTCTGTCAACATTCTGTGCCATTCAAGATGACGCAAGTTTATTCTCCAGGGTTGTCTACCCTTTGCCAAATGTCCCCACAGCAAAGTGCAGAGAAGAAGGAGTTGTGTGAGAACAGTGTAGTGTTTGAACTCCAGCTACCCTCTGCTCTCCAGAGATATATCCTGCTTTCTGTCAGAGGCTCCTACACCCAGGACAGAGGACTGAGAACAAAATAAACTACTACAAATCCATGGGATAGTGCTGGTCCTGCCAGAGAAAGGAGACACACCACAAGGAAGGTGTGGATTTGAAGAGAATTTATTCCACCATGTACCATATTTGATCAATTGCTGCCTCTCCCCTCTACTCTGAATATCATTTAGCATGCCACGAAAGCCAAAGTTTTAGTGGTCAAATGCAGACAAGCGCATTCTTGGAAAAAGTGTGACTGAAAAGATGGACAAAATGTAACTCATGAGATGTGAAACAGAGTGAGGTGTGAAGGACTAGAAGATCCCAGAATGGGGAAGTAGCACTTACTGGATGATGAATACTTCCTGATTCTGAATTCAGTTCTGGCTTAAATAGCCTCAGAGTATGCCAAGGTGTACATATTACTTTTGCTGTTAGATTTTTCTTATTCTCACAGTGGAGCATCTCATTTCATCGCAGTTTCCATCAGCATGTCTGCAGATGTGATGGTGCTCAGAACAGCACCTTCATTCTTGGCTGGTGTCAGATTCTGCCCCCTTAGAATTTCTATTATTTCCTTCTAAACACACCAAACAGGGTGTGACAGACACAAAGACAAAGATAATATCTGATGCAGGAGGACCTGCAGTAAGTGAATCCTATTCCACTGTGAGCTTAAGGCATTGCAGTGCAGTACATGGGGGGCTCAGCAAGAGACAACTCAGAAAAACTCGGTACTGACTGCAAAAACCTGCTTCCAGAAGCTTTGTTCCCATTCTTTGCTGCTCCTCAGTGGCATTCTCATCTCTGTGAAAGTGTTTCGGTCTGCCTCATCCCTGGATTCACCTCCTCCTTTGCTGATTTGTACCTCTGGTATCATTATTTCCTTGGCAGCAAGTTCCTGAAACCAGACAATGTCAGGGACAAAGTAGTGCATTATAGTAAAAAATGTATTGATACAAGGCAAGTAGAGGGACAGTAGAAATGTTAATGCTCACTTTGTGAACTCATCTGAGATTAGAGGCTGACTGTTCTTGAATCACCCATTCAAGAAGGTCTCCACACGACCCTGCTTTCTATAAGTTTGATTCTTTCTTGACCCGTTTGTTTTAATGCTGGAAGTGTAGAGGAGGCTGATTTATTTTAAGCAAATAAAGTGGTATGGTAAGAGAGGTGGACAATTGGTGCAAGAAAATTCCAGAGCCAGCACTCTTCAATCAACCCTAGCAAATGTTTGCCCAATTTGTTTCATTTACAGTCTTCCCTTTTCAGGAACAGTTTGAAATATGTTCTCTGTTGCTCTCCCTGCAAGCAAGACAGGGGTGTACAGCAGTAAGGAAGGGGAGGTCACCAAGGTGACAAGGGGTCTGAACACAGGAGGCATGAGAAGAGACTGGGAATGACATTCATTCAGTCTTATCAGGAGAAGGGTGATTGATTATCTTTCTGTTCTCTTTAGCAATGGAATGGGAGGGTACAGACAAGGCAGACATGAACTTTTTTAGGAGGAGCACACTGACAGCTTGAGTCCATGTTTAGAAGCTGCAACAAGGGGAATTCTGACCAGATAGCTGTAGATGTCATCTCTAGTTACAGTAATTATCTGTGCAATTAATGGTAAAATGGACGTGACTAGATATTAAAATGATTTCATATTCTGATCATTAAACATTGTTGAAAGACAGTTTGGCCACAATGAACTCGTGCAAGTTACACTCACTTATTTTCATGTTTGTTTTCTTGACACCACTGTAGATGTGGTCTATGAATCCAGTAGAGAGGAAGAAAAATAACAACTGTTTTTTATTAAGAGCAAGAGATTAAATCAATTAATTGGACCTGAAACTGCATGAGTAGGTGAGGCAACATTCCAGTTCATCTTAGTTCCAAAATACGCCTTCTCACACTGAAGCTCCACAGCAGGATATGAAATCACAAACATCACATCATCAGAACAAATGCTCATTGCAAGATCATGAAGGCAGGACACTATAAATCAACAGCTCCTGAGAGCTGCTGGGTTTGGACTTTTCTAAAGACAAATGAAATTTTTTACTGCCTGTCATTTTAAAATGAACCAAAAATAAAGAAAATGAAAAAAAAAAAAAAAAAAAAAAAAAAAAAAAAAAAAAAAAAAAAAAAAAAAAAAAAAAAAAAAAGCAGAAACTGTAATTTAATAAGTAGATTTGGCTAAAAAGCAAAAAGGCCCCCCACAAATGCTCCTGCAAAAGGGCTATGATTCAATAAGATACTGAATCATATGTTTAGCTTAAAGTCTAATTCCACTTTGATTCTACAAAGAATTAAAGTACTTGGTTAAACTTAACTAAGAATGTATCTACTTTGTTGTTCTGGACACATTAATTTGCATTTTTAGTTAATTCATTTGAGACTGAGTCCTATCTCTTTGTGTTTGCTTGCAATACACGTGCATAAAAGTAAAACTCTAGCCTTTTGAGCTGTTCAAACAAAGGTTTCCAAAGGTATGCAGGTGGATATTGGCCTCAGCTAGCTTTTTAATATGCTTAATAACTCTGGATATGCTTATGCAGCACACTGTGTGAATTGGAAAATGCAATGTCTCCCGGTAGCCTAAGAGCAGCAGAGCTGAAATGTTAAGTAGGATTGATTAATAGAGATAGTGTTACAAAAATACACTCAGGCAGAAGAAGTGCTGGAGAAACCTGTGAGGAGCTGTGGGTATCCCTGCCACTGGAACACACACAAAAGAGCTCAATACAAGCAGAACGTGTTCTGCTGTGAAATATTCACTCAGCTCTTGCCATCAGTTATCTTGGCCAAGATCACCGGGTCCTTGGCATCCTTGCACGTTGTATAGATTCCCGGTGGAAGGTGCCAAACCCTTCTTATTTTAGCATGATCAGTGCTATTGCTGCTGTCCTTTTGTTGTGCAGGGCTTTGTTGTTGGTTTCCAAACACTTGATGCTGGGTGTGGCATGCAGAAGCCCTCACCCTGGGAAACAGAGAGCTCCTCATCCCTGCAGTTTCCAGAAGCGCTTGTTGTTTTTTCTCCCCTGGTTGCTGGAGGACCGTTCTGCTGCCTGAGCACTCACGATTTCTATGCACTGCACCAGGAGAGTATTCTGGACAATCCAATTCCTGCCTGGCTCTGCTTCTTTGCTTGTTGTTGTTTGTGTTGCTTAGGGTACCAAGTCATTTCGGCTGCAGCTTCTCCCTTCCTGTGCTTCTCTAAATTCTGCTACTCCCCCCTGCTGTAATCCTGTACTTGTAAACGAAATGAATTGCTGCTAGACGAGCCAAATGAGCCTGCTGGCGACATGCAGGGCACTATCTCCCTAGAAACACCCTCTGTAAACTGAAACCAGCCAGCCAGCACCAAGAAAACCCTTGCACCCATTCTGACACGTAGACTCGATTTTTAAGCAGAGACAAGCAAGCAAAGAAAAAATTTCCCCGGGATAATGGATTTTGGATTAAATAGACCAGTCTTCAGGGTGTCAGTTTTTCTCAGCTGGTAATGAATCCTCAAATCCCAAAGAGTTTATTTGAAAATGTACAGATGGAAAGGCAAACAGATGAGAACATATGCAAGCTTGCGTAGTTGTTTATTTCTAATTTACACAAACATTTTCATATGGGTAGGTGCTCCTGAAACTTAACATTGAATTTCAAATGCTCCGTTTAAACTTAAACATTCTGCGTCAAAAAAATAAATCACAGGCAAGAAATTGGCACTGATTTCAACAGAATCTGTCAATTTATACCAGGTGAAGGTCAGGTTTTAAATTTCTTAGACTCCACTGTTTCTTATAACCACAACTCTGAGTAGATGGTAGAGTAGTGCAGATCCCCAGGAACTTAGGAATGATGGATGGTGTTTCTATGGGATATACTCTCTCTCTGAGCCATAAAACATAGGAAAGGAGTG
Source organism: Malurus melanocephalus (assembly GCF_030028575.1). Lineage (NCBI taxonomy): Eukaryota > Metazoa > Chordata > Aves > Passeriformes > Maluridae > Malurus > Malurus melanocephalus. Next base: position 390,545 of record NW_026623797.1, on the reverse strand, counting down.
TTCCACCAGTTTTTTTAGGAATCTGGAGGGCTTCTCTTCTCCCTGGTGTTGTGCATATGGAGAAGGCATCAAATCAAATGTCTGTCATTCTTAATGGAAAATTTCTCACTTCAGTATTCAGCAGGTCACCTTTAAGACATCTGTGTAGTTTCATGAGACCACTCAAAAAAATCAAGGAGAAAAATTGGTTCTCTTTTGTTTCCATTTGAAAAGTGACAATAAAACTTCATTTTTCCAATAAGTTCACATTAAGTGAGAGTTAAATAAATAAACTGTGGCTTTTCAAAGCATTCTGTACAAATTATAATCTAACTGATTCACTGGGGTTTAGGCTATTCTAGCTCAAAAGATTCCTACAGCAGCACTCTAGGAAAAGCCTTAAGAAAGACATTTTTTCCTGACCGTAATCAGAGGGAAAAGCTATCAGCTAGAATGTCTAAATTTCAAGTGCTCTCCTTTTATCCTTGCGAATTGTTTCATTATTTCTTATTTTTGCTTTTTCAAGAGCACTCTCCATAGCTGAGAAGAAAGAACTACTAGAAAATTGTTAACTTCACGTGCTTGAAGATAACATGGCTCATTCCAGTTTTACAAGATATTCATGACTGAAAACAGATCATGATTTCTGAATGCTCCTCTGTTCTCTGTAAGTGCAAAAACCCTACGGTTTTGTTTGCACATTCCTTTTTCTGGGATCACTTTCTCTCCATCAGAATATTATATTTTCCTGTAAAGCTCTGCTCTAGGAGTTCTCAGGTTGATATTTCAGATAAAGTTTAGGTGATCCTGCCTGAATGTAAAGAAAATGGCTACACAAAACCAGCACATGGCTTCCTCTTTTTTTATGCAATTCTTTTTTTATACATAAGCCTGTACAAAACATGGTCAGAACTTCTGTGCCAGTCTATGAGAGGAATATGTATGCAGGGGACCTCCCTGGTTTAGGAGAAAAATATTCTTTTGAAATGAAATGTGAGTACAACACACCAAAAGTAATATAGGTTCTTTCCTTCCAAGAATTTCAACATTTTTTGGCTTTGAGATAAATGAATGCTTGTACAAAAATGATAAACAAAGTAAAAATAGGTTAATAATTTAATTTACAAGAAAAGTTTTCAGATGCTCTCCAGGATTTGTGTTCTGAGTAGACAAGAGTAGTGTGTTTTGGTTTTGCCTGATGTGACATCCTTGAGAGGAGCTGCCAAACAGCACAAATGAAAGTAAACCTACTGTTCCTCAAAGCCAATATAACCTCACTGAGCAGAAGGGGCAGGGAAACCTCTTAGAGGGAAATAACACAGCAGAGGGCAGCCAGAAGATGAAGAAAAAGAGAGACACTTGAAGGAGATTGACTTTTTTTTCTTACAAAGTCGTTTGGCCATTTGACAACACACACTGAGGCACAATATTTAGTTGTACAATGTCTTTTAGCTGTATATTATAAACACAGTTAAAGTTGTGTCATTCCATGCCATAGTCATTGGACCTGATGAGCTGGAAGAAACACTGCAGACTTTGGGCTCATCAGGCAACAGCAATTGCAAAAAATTCAAAACTCCTTCCTCCCTTTGTGCCTAAGTGTAGTCCATTCCCAGGCAATATTATTTTGGCAGAGTTAATTTCTTCTTCCTGTGCCACCCTTTATTCAAAGAGATTCAGGTGACATTGGGTTCGTAAAAATTATTTTCTTAAAGAATGAAATGAAAAGTGCTGAGACGTAAAAGACACAGGATCATAGGATAACTCAGGTTGGAGGGAGGTCATTTAGTTCCACCACCTGTAGGCAGCAGACTTATTGATTAGGTATTGTTGGGTTATTCATGGCTTTACTCAATGGGCTCTTCAAAACTCACTGAGATGGAGGCTGCACAATCTTTCTGGGCAGCTTGTTTCACTGCTTGTCCTCGTAGTGAAAAAATGTTCTTTATAACCAGGCTGAGCTGTCCTGTTTCAACCTTCCCACCATGGGAAGATGCCAAAAGCCCCACACTCTCTTCCTGGCACCTTCCCAACAGGTAATGGGAATGGCAATCAAGTCCCTCAAAACTGGCTCTCCTTCCAGCTGAACAGCCCCAGCTCCCTAGGGATGCACTGAACTGGGGGATTGATCAAACTGGGGGATTGATCTGTGAATAGGCCAGAGGTGCCCTTGGTGCCTTGCATGTCTCAGTCATGGCAGCAGATTTAGACATGCAACACATCTACAACTGGGTAAAAACAGGCTGGATGATGTGGAAAACACTGTTCCTTCCACTTTACAAACCGGGATGCTAGTCTCCAGCGAGCCAAGGACAAAATCCAGTTCTGCTGGAAAACTTGTGTTGTCTTGTCTACCTGAGTAAATGGAAAGATGAGCTATGATCTAGATTTTGTTCCAGTTTATGAGCTGTTTAATTTTGAAAGATTCATAGCTATGAAGTTTTTGAGAGGCCATTAGAAAGGCTAACACACTTTTCACGGAAAAGCTTAAAAATATTTGTAACTCATGAAAACCTAAAAGATACGACAGAAAATTCTCAGGGAACGCATTCACTACTCAGAGCAAATGATGTAATTTTGAGGGGGATCTGCTGTATGCTGCACTTTTATACTCCTTGAGAAGATTTAGTTCCTGCCATGACTGGAAATCTCAGTTCAGCCTTAACTGTGAAGTCTCTATTCACTGCCATTATAAAGATCAACCTTGAACTGCTCCCAATCCTTGAAGAGTTGAGAATTGGTGCAGTTACTTTGTCTTTTAATTTATGGAGTGATCATACTGAAATGTTTAAGCAAATAATAACATTGCCACAAAAACAAACTCCATTCCTGCTGTTACTATGCTGATTTCTAGAGACTCTTTTCTCCTTACTATTGCTAAACAACAGAAGATTTAAAGACTGTACATTTTTTCCCCCTGTGATTTGATGTATCCCACTTAATTCCATCACACTACCTTCAAAACTCAGTTTGGCTCCAAAGAAACATATCTCTATGTATAGGCCTTCATATATTGCTTTCTCATCCAATTCAGATTTCACTGTTTCCAGATACACATTAGTATTACTGTGCAACACAAAACACAGAAACAAAGAGTGGCATTTACTTTTGCCCTTCCTCCTTCTCTTCAGATGTCATCCTGAGGACGCAGCTGTTTAATACAAAGCAAATTGTTTAAAAGTAGATGTAGAAAAGCATCTTTAAGACAAAGCTCCATTGGAAATCAGGTGGAGAGTGAATGTGAAGGGCAGCAGGTGTAAGAAATTAAAAGCTTTAGAGTCACAGCAAGCTGTTAATTAATTAAAGGTACACACTGGATCACTGTGGCACAAATTGCTACAGATGCAGTGCAGTACTAGATGTAATATATTCCATATTACTGTGATTTGTCCATTTATACTAATCCATACTTCAGTTGCTTTTTCCAAAAAGAGACATGGCCACAAGAAAATGCAACTTCAGCAGGTGACTCTGGCCTGTAATGATTAAAACCCCCAGAAAGTGCCTCTCCCCATCCTTCCACTCTGCAAACAGCCCTCACTTCCTTCCTCCCCTAATGCAAGCCCAGACTGGCAATTCTCAGACTTCAGGTCTGCAAAGGTGAGTGGGCTCTGCAGTTTGTCCTGCAGAGACATCCCTCAGGTTACTCCAAAAAGACCAAAGAGCCCCAGAACATCAGCAGCTGCTTCACTGCCAGCCATGAGAGCAGCACCAGTGCTCAGGACCAAAATCCTGTGCCTTTTCTCAGGAGAACTCCCCAGGAAATGAGTTTGAGGACAGAGCCTTCAGAACAGTTCCCTGTTTTCCCAGTCTGTTTGTGCCAAGCATCCTTTCACCAGGACAAGGAGACAGCTACAAGTACTTATCTTTCAACTAGATTTACCACAGATGGAGGTGTAGACACAGAGAGGGACAGATCAGAAGGTGCATCTGTCGATGGATATACAGATAAATAGATAAATAAATGCAGACTATATGAAGATATATATAGATACAGTAAAGGAAGGAGAAAAGGCAAACATTTGCATGAGCTACAGCTTTTTCAGCCCCTAGACAGAACCATCTGTGAATGAGACAGCACTTGGGAGGGATAAGAACACAAGTCAGCCCCAAGGTGTTATTAGACTGTTATTATTGCTGCAAATGTTAATACATAATCTAAAGAGATTTCTTCAATCAGCTAGATGTAGATAAAAGATATTTTTGTACAGAAAATTTCTAAATAACTGAGATTCAGCCTTATACCTTGCTGAGCTAACTGTATTTCTTCTCTCCTCATTACAGGACACATCTGGTTTGCTCATTACTGTGCAAAGAGGAACTGTGTTATTGTACCAGACAGCAACCTGAGGCTATCTGCAATCATCATTTCCATTTTTCTCTTGCTTTAATGAATGCTTCTCCATTACTGCCCCTACTACAACAAGAGCATTAGCTTTCTTCACCATTGAATTATATTGCTTGTGATTGCATTAGGAAAGTGGCTTAGAACCTTCAGAAAATCTGGGTGAAAATATTTCAGTAGAAATTATTTCTGATGGCAAACACAAGTTGTTGTTTTGGTTTTAAAATTTTTTTAAGGAAATATGCAATATCAATGATGAGAAATCTAAGAATGTGTCATTTTGAATATTATAAAATTGTAGAATGGCCTAGGCTGGAAGTGACCTTAAAAATCATCCAGTTCCATCCCTACTGTCATGGGCAGGGACAGCTTCCACTAGACCAGGTTGCTCAGAGTTCCATCCAACCTGGCCTTGAACACTTCCGAGGAACATCGTATGGAAAGCTTTCATTTAGATAAGGAACAGTACTTTGATATTGTCTTCACTTCAAAATTGTATCAGGATTATAATTTTAATATTAAAAATATGCAGCGTCTTTACTGAGTTATATTCTATTACTTGCAATACCTGAGTTACTAAAGTATACTATAGTGTTTCAACATGGTTAATTTAAAAGGTATTAATGAGACAATTAATTTCACATGAACCTGATGCTGTCAAAATGAAACACTTCCATGAACTTGAAGCAAACTTCATGTGAAAACACAAATATTTTCAGTTTTATTTCTGATTCAAATGAAAACTAGTTTTGAAATACTGTGTTTTCCACTGGAGATAGGAATTCTGTTTCTCTGACCAGTTCTTGTCATCAAATAAATTTGTCCTTTGAGAATTTTTGTTACAGATGTTCACACCTATGTATATCTACTGATACAGAAAATAGATATTATCAGTCAGTGTATTACTAACATAGAATATAGAAAATATATTTATATTTATATGTGTGTGTATAGAAATCGTGAATGCCACAGCTGTGATTCTGCTTTCCTGTTCATCCACCACACAGGTCTCTATAAACTTATTAATTGTTCTGCTTAATTTCTCCCAAGTACAGCTGGGACAATACATCATATTTTAACTCACTGTCTGATGTGAAATTTAAATTTTTGCTGTGCTCTTTCAAGGAGTGAAATACTAAAGTCTGGAAAAGATTGCTGTAATAATTTAATTAGATGTCTTGCAAAGCACTGGGTTAAGTTGAACTAAAATACATGGGGGTTTAAAAATCTGTGCTAAAGGCAAAGGAATTCACAGCCCTTACTAAGCTGTTGTGTTAATTATTATATTTATTGTAAACAGGAAACCACCCCTGTACTGGCACTTTCAGTTTCCATATCCTGGTCCTCTAATGCTACACATTTAGAGGAATGCTATGGAAAGAAATAGAGAACCATGCAATTGTCTCCTTTAATCCAATATCCTCTCTTGTTTAATACCAGATATGTTAATTAACATGCAAGAGAAGAGTGCTTATTAAAAGGCATATAATAGCACAACTTTTTCCCTAATGCCCTTCACTTAAAATCTGGCTTACACAATGAGGCAGAAGAGTTTACATCCCTTGCAAATATTTTAATATAACAGTATCCAGAGTGACAGTGAACATTTTTATTATCTATAAAAATGACCCATCACTTCTTAAATCCTGTTAAGCTTTTTGCCTCAATAATATCCTGTGGTCATGTGCTACAGAAGTTAGGCTTTGTGAAAAAAATGTTTTCTTTTATTTGTTTCCATTATGCTATCTTTCAACTCCATCAAATATCTCTGGGTTTTTTAAAGTACAAAAAGATTTGATTCACCCCTTTATTTCAGTAGTGCTTTCAGTTCCTCTTCTGTGCTTTCTATTCCATACAGCATTTTGGGAAAAAAAAAATCTGAAAGCTTCCGAACCCTAAATTTTTTGAGGATGAAACCCAAGCAGCAGATTTCCAAACTTTGGAGATGTCTCATATATTCTCTCCCACCCCCACCAACCCCTCCTGGTTTCCATTTAGAAGAAGAATTGTTGAAATACCAGGAGGACAGCTGTTTTCCCTGCCATGACAGGAAGCAGGAGTGTTGGAAATGTCACGAGAAATTCTGTTCTTGCATGATTTCCATCCCAACAGAGCAGTCTCAAGAAGTTACTTTGTGTAGTTTAGATGTGGTTCAGATAAACATTCAAACTTCTGAGTTCTTACACAAGCTGAATCCGAACTCTGAAACTCCTCAGGTTTGTCTGCTGCAGACACTGACATGGCGTAAAATTACAACAAAACAAACCAATGCACCAGCTGGCATGGAAACATTGCTCCTCCYGCCTTCTAATCCTGCATTTATTCTTCCTTTATATCATCCTTTATCAGAAATAAGTCCAAAGACACCACAGGTGCTATTCTTAAGAGGCAGGCTTTCAGGCTTGCACTATCAGTGGCCTRAATGGTCTCATGTGGGAAAGCAGCTTTCCTCAGGAAACTCCTCCATTTCCATCTTTCTGCCTGCTCTCCCCTTCCTGAGCCCAAATTGCTGTTCACTGGACTGTGCAGGAGCCCTTTGCCTGAATCCCTGCAGTCCTAACAAACATGAGAAGGGCAGGAGAGGAAAGGAGTGAGGAATGAGWGGCTTTGCTGGCTCAACAGCCAGCAAGAGAAGTGCAATAACTTGGTCTTTCTCAGCAGGAAGGTGCTAAAACTTTTCAGTTTTTGGCCAGGTCTTGCAGCTGTAGAGCCACAGGCTGACCCTTATCTGGGACCCAGCAGGTGAYGATGTGTTAGTTATACATAATTTCCAGAGCACTATGCACATCCCCACTTCTCCTTTTCCTGGTTCTTCAGTACCAGTGATGGGCTCTTGGCACCAGAAGGAAATGTCCACTCAGAACACACCCAACAGAAAGTGATAATGTAACTCTTAACCAACTTTTTCCCTCCTGTATATTTAGTGGACATTTTTTCCTGGTGCTGAGGGACCACCCCTGATGTGGAAGCTGCAGTTAAAGCAATAATGGGGGAGTGCAGGAATGAAATTCTTGCATTGCTATCAAAGAAAGAACTAAACTATGAGAATCTTTTCAGCTGGGAATGTTGTCAAGCCAAAAYGCAGCGTTAAAACTCCAGAACAGCTGCTGTGAAGGCAAGGGAAGGCACACTGAGTTCTCATTCTGTTTGTGAAAAAGGGAGCACAAGGAGCATTCCTCTCCCTTCTCTCCACTCTCAGAGCTGCTTTAGTTTTTCTCTCCACTCTCAGAGCTGTCCAAGTTAAGGACACTGGGGCAAAGCTTCATCACCAGGGGTCCTCAATGTACTGGCAAATTTCCAGTGCATTTCCAATTTTTCCACTGGCTTGACTGGGTCCCCAGCAAAAATGGTGTATCTGCATAGAAGAATCTGTGTTTGAAGGGCTCTGTGGTTTCTCCAGACATGTCCTGACATTTCTATTTCCCACAGATGCAGACATCTGACTGTGAGACTGTATCTCCTTGGGATTCAGACCTTCGTAATGATGGACAAGCAAGTTTATATAAAAAGAGGTATCAGCACAGGCCCCCGCATAAAACTTGAACTGAACTATGTTTGGAGTTTAAAAAAAAAAGTTCTAACTTATTTTCTCTTTTCAGTTGTTTACATGTGGGTGNAAAAAAAAAAAAAAAAAAAAAAAAAAAAAAAAAAAAAAAAAAAAAGATACAATGATTTACCATGAGAAAAATTTGTAATTTTGCCATTTCTAGCTTAGATGAATTTAGGAAGTACTGAAGATCTCACAGGGGATGATCCTCTCAGGAGCTCCTAAATTACTTATGATTTACTTAAGCATTCTGTTTTTCCTGAACTCCACTAAAGTCAGTGGAACTGCAACAAAAGGAGAATAATTTTTAAAAGCCTTTTCAGCCCATCAGGGCTTCCATGTGTTACTCACCCATAACATATTTCYGATCTCAGAAAAAGGGGGTCCTTTTGTCATCACTTTGATGATACTAGGCATGGTTAGTCAGAGCTGCACAGAGTTAAAGCCTGAATGAATGGGTTTATGTAGAAAGGTTCTACAAAGCTCAGTGAGACAATCCCACAGATTCATGTTATGGTCCACAGATAGCCATCGAGAGCTAAAATGTAGCTGGAGACATGAAAGGTAAAGATATCTTTACTGACTTTCTTTTGTCTTTCACTGTCCATCTGATAGTAGGGAGAGAAAGTAACATAAATTAATATTTCAAACCAGGGAACTTAATTGTTGTTATATGAARAAGCCATACTTTTTCAGAGGCTGTGCATTTCAATTCTTATGAAAATTKAGCATTTAAAGTAGCTTTGTTTCTTCAGACTTAAAAATAGTCTGAATGGTAATAATGCATCCTATTTGACAGCTAAGCCTGATTTTTTTTAAATTTTTTTTTGTTTTGTTTTGTTTCATTGCATTAGAAGAATCAAGATGATGCAGTCCACATGGAATGCAAACCATGCCACTGAATCACAAATTATATGAAAATATGCCTTTCATCTTAATTATAGACTGGACAGGGGAATGTACTATATTCTCTCATACATGTGAGAYGAAGAAAACTTTCCCAGGGTGTTTTGCTTTTACATTTCTGACTCTTATTTGGTTGAAAACTTATCAACCCATGTGATCCTGAGCTGTCTGACTTTCCATGATAAGGCYGAAAGTATGTAGGAAATGTTTTCCCAGCACTGCCAGAAAAGGTCTAAAGGACTGGGATATTAAAGTCACAGACTGCWGTTTCTTCATAACCCTTTAAAATACTGCCCCTTTGCTGAAATGGTAACTTGATTTTCAGATAGCCAGGTAATTTTGGAAAATCTTTCCCCACACCARCTGCATGTTTTGTATCTCCAGTCTTGGTGTTCCTTCCCTCGGAGTTTAAACATTTTGCTAATTTTATCCTGGGTTGTTTTTTTGGGTTTTCTTTCTAAGTGGAAGCAAATCAGGGAATTTTAGCTTTTGAAAAAGGGCCAAATCCCACTCAAAAGCAGTGTACATGTAGTAATGAAACCAGGTGCCCAAGGAAATAGGGATCATCAAACAGGGGTCATCACTCTTTTATCTGGGAGTACTCCTGCTTTGACCCACTGTCATCCCTTTAGAGATGCCTCCTGATAAGATCTGATTTAAACCATTACAAGAAGTGGTAGGAACTGTCAAAAACATTCCGCTGGCATGCAAAAACATCTAAATAATGCTGTAGCTTTCAGAGTACTTAAAGGGACTGTTATAATTTCAAATACATTTGCACATTAGAAGTGAAGWGTGCATCGATTGCCTTTATGTACCAACATGTCCAGAATCATTTATTCCTAATGACTCGGACAAAGCAGATTCCCAGAGACACCACTAAGCAGCATTTTCTCAGGAGTCATTCACAGTTGCTCTCACTCATCTTATCTGGGTTCCAGCCCTTCTGAAAAGTGTGCCCTCTCCATTTTTAATATTTTGAAAGGAAGAACCTGTGTTTGGCCTCCTCCATATTCACACTTCTACTTTGCCACGGTTATAAACCATTCAGAACTAATGTACAGAGGCCTTAAGTTTGTCCCTGGGGTCAAAAGCTGCTGGAAATGAGGAAATGTTAAGGGAACCAACATGTGTAAACAATTTGGCAGAGGTGTCCTAAAAATAAACCTTTGGAGTGGAATATGATACCAGCATCAGGAGTGGACAGAATGCAGGGAACAGTGGAACTGAAGTCAAGAGTCTTTGGATCATTTGAGATGATCTGAGCCAGCAGGTGGTAAATGTAGTTCAATATTAGCACACATCAAGTAATTTGTCTGCAAGCAAGAAACTGATGCAAGRACTATTGTATGTGTTGAATTAAATAGTCATCCAGCACCGTTCTCTGGAAAAAGACCTGGGAGTTATTGTGGAAAAATAGAAAAATAATTGAAGCCAGCTGCACAGCTGTGCTAAAAAGATGAAGAAAATGAAAAAAATGGTGAAAAATGCAAGCAAAATGCCAGTTTGTAGTAGCCAAAGGATAGAAGGGCAAAGACAAGCAATGTGTTTTCTGTGTTAGCTATTGGCAAGAGCCTGTACAGAGTGCCAGTGATTGCACTGTGGGAAAGATACCACAGCCAAGGAAAGCGGGGAATGATGAGAGCCGCTCAGGAGAAAGCAAGGAAGAGTTAGGACTAGACAGTCTTAGGAGCTACTGAGTGGCTTAATGAAAATTATGTGTGCAAGAAAGGGAGTGACCAAATAGACAGAAACATAAAATATCCTCCTGTAAAGAGCTCCAAAACCACAGAAATAAACTTAAAATTACAAGGGAAGTRTTAAATAATTAAACCAGGCATAGCCATAACAGAAAAGAAACTTCACATTTCAAAGATCAGGTCTGAAGTCAATGAGATGAGACACAGTTACAGCAGCTGAAGATAGGGGTTATCGAATCATCTGAAGAGGAAGAGCATTAATCAATGATGAAARGAGCTTATGTTTCATATTAATCACTGACAAAAGCTCTGAGGAAGAAAACAACTGACTCACCTCCATTAGGATGGTGGGTGGAAAGCTGCTGGCTGTCTGCCTGCCTGTTTGCCCTCRGATAATGCCTCTGGTGGCTGTTCCTGCTTGGCTCAGGAAGGGGAATCCTCCCGAGAGTTTTTGAGTTGCTCGCATACCAGCGTTACCCCCTTGGAGATGAATTTTCCTGAGATATTCCTGTTTCTATGTGTATTACCATCATCCTGTTCAACTCCTCCCTCTAAAAAATGTGCTTTCCTTGAGGAGACGGCGCTGCGGAATGCCAGTACTAATTTGGGATGCCTCTGAGGGAAGCATCTCCTGTCTGTTGCATGAAACCATCAGCTGAGTCAATATTTGACACTGTTCCCTCTAAAGCACAAACTSACTGCAGCGCTCTTGACTGCAAAATATGTGAAGGCTAGTTGCCCTCTGAGGTAGAACAGGCTGAAAATCCATGGAGCARCACTGCCTGAACAAGTGGCATTTCCAAGCTTTTCTGTATTATCTCGTTTTCATACTGTTTTGAGTCGTCACCTGAGCTGAACATGCAGGTCCTTTGTGCTCACAGTTCAAGAAAATGGAGCAGACCTATTACAGAAAATTAATGAGTCTGAAACCAAGCAATAATAATAAAAAATCCCTGTTATTAAAAGCAAAGCCATAGGAAATGGGAAGGAAGTAATTAGAAAGTGTTTTAATATTTTACCTTAACTATTAGGATTATATTAACAGGCTTGGGGTTTTGTGATTGAAAGCAAGCTCTGCTAGGAGAGTAAAAGCTCTCAGCTGTGTGATTGCAAATCATGTGAGAAGACGTTCCTCAGCTCAGCAATGAATAGTGGCCAGTGATGCAATCGGCGAGGGTGGCTGGAATTTCTGGGTGTAATAAGGCACGGTGAGCCCACAGGGTCAGCCCATCTGTGGAAAGGAAGGAAAACACATTGTTGATTCAGGGATGTGGTTAGCACTTAAGGTAAAGACTGACCAACAGTGATTTACAGCCTCAAATTCCTTTTCGCACTTGTGTGAGAACCTGAACCAAACAAAATACAGACGTTTAATATTGTACAGGATGTAGAGCTTTTCAGGTAGAGCTTGCATGTTAGGTATCAGAGTTACATCCTGTGACACTACAGCATAAATATTTAACATAAAATAACAGCCTCTGTAGAGGGGAGGTAGGATAGAAACGGGAGAACAAAACTATGGCTGCAGGTTAAAAACTGCATTCCCAGATCAACAAGCTTTCTTCACGCAACTGAGGAGTCACTTGCACRTGCACAGGAGTGATCTTAACTTTACATAGTTAAAGCCATGTAGTTAGGATCATATTAGAACAAAAGCACCAAATAATTTCACCAAAATTGGTTGAGGTACATGACCCTTGAGCTGAGATATTCAAGCAACAACTGGTCGATAGGTAAACCAGGTACGTCAGGGCTGGTTATGTTTTCTATCAAATTTCTATCAAATTTCTATCATGATTGATCGAAATTGAGTGGCTTAATTTCATTGACTTGAAAGAAACTTGCAGAACTTCTTGTAAACAGAGATTATGAAAACTTAAGGGTTGTCAAAAAATGTGTCAAACAGCAACATAGGTAAAACAAAAAAAAACAAGCAATTTTTGTTTCGTATTAATCACTGACATTTTTTAGCTGCTCAACTGATCACACATTTAAGCATGACTTTTCTAGAAGCAGTTTTAAAATCTATAAGTAATTTTGAAGATTTTTTTAACAATTATATGAACTCAGAACAAAAGGGATAGTAATGGACTTAAGACTGAAAATTATTTTTRTAGAGTACTAATGAAAACTGAAAGTATTTCAGAATCAGCAGCTCACTTCACTTGTTTGATTGTAGGTGTTTTACAATTATGTGACTTCCAAACACATAATTTTATTGCTGATGTTGATATGTCTGCATTCAAAATATTATTTTAAACACATGTCAATTATTTCTTCTGCTGTACTCTCCAGATAAAATGAATTTGTGCATGTGTCCTGTATTAGATACAGTCTCTGGGGGGTTTGTCCTTTTCTTCCCTCAAACAAACACAGAGAAGCAGGTATATTAAAAAGGGAAAGATCAACACTTTTTTTTATCTGCCACCTCCTTACAATCCTCAAACTAAATTTCTGCCCAAACTACATTACTGTGAATATCTTTTCCCTCAAAGAGACAGTTAAAGTAGAAATCAATGACAGGGCAAACATTCATCACATTATAGATGTGCTGCTGAAAGCCAAGAAGATACTTCAGTGGCAACTAACAAAGCAAAATGAATGCAGGCAAGAACAGAACATTCTCTATTTAACTCAGGCTTGGTTCCACCCAGTGCCATTATGATGAATAACCAGCCTGAGTTTCTTTCACCTCTGTTATCATGGGTTTGAGACTTCGCTCAAGGAGCACCTWGAGGGAATGACAAGAATTTGATTCTGCTTTCACTTTCAGAAAACTTGTCCAACTCAGAGCAACCTTGAACAGTGCCTAGCATTTATTTCCCCAGAGTAGACATAAAAGAGGATTCCCTTTTCAAGTATAATCCACTCTGTAAATCCCTCAAGAGCCATCTGACTCAGCCAACATTATCCTCTGGCCTTCCATGGCTCAGAGTGCTGGCAGAGGCTCTACAGCCAGGCTGYGGCTGAGCTTTCAAGAGTGATCACTGCTGTCATTTATAAATTGTGTGGCGGCTGTGCCTTTGAGACCCAGGCACAGAGGAAAACCCCTCTGTACAGAAATTTTTAAAAAAACAAAAATCTGCTTGCCACAAAGCCCTTGCAAAGCGGCAGCTGCCTCCTCAGTAAAGCATCCTTGCTGGAGACAGCTTGGATTAGCCCATATATTCCCACACCTCTGTGTCTGGGTCAGTAGCACCATTCACTCTCCATGGAAAGTTTTGCTTTGCTCTGAGCCAAGAGTTAGTCCTGCCAAAAGAGGTATGATAAACGTCTGTTGCCTCCAAGCAAAATATGGAAAACAGCTTCTTTTCTCCGACTGCTTGTTTGTTTGTTTGTTTTCTCATGGTGAAAGTCTCTCTCTCTGCTGCYGGGGCCATTGCAGGCTGCTCTGACACTACAGCTCAGGCTGTTCCTAAGATCCTCTCCCAGTCCAGCTTGGAGTAACGCTTTTTATGTCAGCTTGTCTAACCTTTCAGAATAAAGCCCTGCAAATCACCAGAGCCTTTCCAGCAGTTCTCTCCTGGCTCTAGCTGAGCTGGTTGTTCACATCACCGGGAGGAAGAAACAGAATCAAAATGGGATGGGGGAGCCCTGTTGCCAGCAGCCCTGTCCCCAAAGCCCTGCTGCCCCAGTCCCCAGGGCACAGCACCCCTGGGCAGCTGCCACCAGCTCCTGGATTCCCTCCTGGAAGCAAGGGACCCTGACATGAGTGCTCTTCTCCATATTCCTCCATTTCGGATCCTGCACCTCCCCACAGCCCTTGTCTTTTGTTGTGCTCCACAGTCTGCTGTTTATCTCCACATGTTTGTTTTTACTCCGTCTCCTTCTCTTCCTGGGAGGGCCAAAAGGTCTTGCTAGGGTTGAACTGGTGCCTGCTCCTAAATGGATTACAAAAGGAGTAACTGKTTTTTTCAGTTTCTGCCTTTTCTCTCAGAGCTAGTCACTATCAGTCAAGAAAATGGGGGAAAAGGAGAAATTACTTCCTCATTCCTTCCCTCACTTGTGTGGAAGCGGAAAGAGTTTATGCTTTAACACAGATGATGGATGAGTGACTGGTGAGATGAGGAGACCTTTCTACAGCTTTACCTAAGTTCCTGTTTTTGTGATGCTAAAGATTTCAGAAATATTTTAAACTAATAATCTCGTACCCTGAAACTYGTCTGAGGAAAAGCCCTGAATTATTAATGCTACCCTTTCCTGCTCCCCTTCAGGAAAAGGCACACGCTCACCCCGAAGAAAACAATAACTGCTGCAACGGGAAGAGTGATATAAAATATGATTTAAAGAGGACTTTGGTAATTCCAATATATATATATATGATCTGGGTAAAGAGGCATTGCCTTAGAGGTGGAAATTCACAGGTCACCAGCTAGGAAAGAGTAAACAACAGATGGGGCTTTTTCAGTGCAGTTACAAATGGACATTTGGTATTCTTCAAACAAGTGCATATTTGTGCCAGAGAGCTGCCATTGAAAGATGCACCAGTGCTACTCACATCTGTTGTTTCGGTAATTGTCCCATCCTAGAGAAATGAGATTTCCTCTGCTTAGTCTGAATCAGTCCTACTGTTCTCTTATAAAACGAGTGCTTATGTGGGCTTATCTGAGACTTGGTGTGGGAATATCCCCAGCACTGCAAGGGCAGAATAAAGCAGGACCATAGGGTGRTATATGCAGAATTGTGCTGCTGCTTGCCACAATATCGTGACAGTACTTGCCATATGCCACAACAGATGTTCATCATAAATTTAGCACTGAAGCGATGGATTTCATCACTCAAAAAAATTATCATTCTGCTGTTTTGTGAAAAGTTTGCAAGAAAATGTCTGTCTTTTTAAATCCACCTCTTTTCCTGCCTATTCTTAAGTCACTRTTCCTCTGGCATCTTCTCCCATATGTTTTATAGAGACTCCATTGTATTGTCATTATGTTATTGTGTCTCCCCTTTTGNAAAAAAAAAAAAAAAAAAAAAAAAAAAAAAAAAAAAAAAGCATAGTCCATTTAAACCTGAAGAATTTGGCCAGTTTAAGAAAAGAATAACCTGAACAATGTTCCCAGCAGAAGTTTCCTAGGAGATGGTATTACAAGTACTTTTGGTTCTAAAATGGAATGTTTTGTAGAGACTGAACCTATGATATTTCTGTTTTTCGTTGTTGTTTATTTGCAGAATCWTTAAAGATCATTTATAAAGAGATTTCAGCCAGGATCAGACCACCACTGTGCTACAGAATGGCTAAGAGCTGTTGTCAAAAATTAAGACCAACTTTTATATGGAAAACTTGAAGGATTATTATTCGCTCTTTAAGTATGGAAAAAATCTAACAGTGGGACAGCTGGCCCACCTGAAAGAAGAGGGACTTATTCCATCATCAGGAAGGCAATTTGAGGCACAGACAGAATTGAATCCACTTTTCCTGAGCTCCAAGGTCTTTCAGAAACTTCCAAAGGATTTTCTACGCACGGGTACTAGTCAATTGGAAAATGAATTGTCAGCATTTAAGGTTAATTACTGAGAGATTAAATGCAGATGTAATAAGGAAATTAGACAGTTCTCTACCGCTGGAAAATAAAATTAAATTTTTTTAGGTTTAAGATTACTGGGCTAGAAGTGAGAGRATAATGGTGTACAGGACTTTGAAAATGAAGATGGACAACACTCTGCAGGCAGAGMTGTCCAGAGTAAAGTTGTATCTTTYGTTGCTGTAGAAAATTGACAATGGTTTTGTTACAGGTAGATGAAAAGGGTGATGACTATCAGTGAATATTTAGGTAACAAACAAAATGCTAAGGAGCCTTTCTATGTGTATGAAGATGTCAGTGTCACAAAGCAAGTCATCTGTTTGACAAACCTTCAGGATCTGAAAAAATCAACACTTCGTGAGACCCTAAATCACAATTTAACAATCATATAAATCATTCTTCTTTCAAGTATGTGGCCGTGGGTGCTTYTTCCTCACCGATGCTCATTTCATCAATGGGCATCTGAAAAACCCTGCAGGACTCTTGTCTGATGGACACCCTGGGAAAATACACCTCTTCTCTGTACTTCCACTGATGCCAGAGATAACAAAGGAATTGCGCTTTGCTTCCTTCAACATGTCTAATGTGCTTTTTTTAGACTGATCACCAGAATCTCCTTAAATGCAGTTGAGCTCATTCAAGGGAGCCCTTGAATTCCTAGGCTTTGATGTCAGCACTGAGGACTCTGCTGGCCCATGAGTCATTTTCGTGCTGCACTCTCTCACATACTCATGCTTGCCACTGGGCTGGAGGAATGGTCTCCACTGTTATCAGACT
The DNA here is from genome assembly GCF_030028575.1 of Malurus melanocephalus. NCBI lineage: Eukaryota > Metazoa > Chordata > Aves > Passeriformes > Maluridae > Malurus > Malurus melanocephalus. Next base: position 373,769 of record NW_026623797.1, on the reverse strand, counting down.
TCTCCAAGAATGTGGATGCAGTAATTGCTCCACTCTTTAAGCCTCTTGTGGCTTCTGCAAATGGCATTCTTTCAAACTGCAGCCAGAACAAATTAACCCAGAGACACACAATTAAAATAAATACATTAAAAAAACCAAAAAACAAACAAACAAAACAAAAAAAAACCCCACCAACTTAATTTTCTCCAGTAGCAGAAGATGCTTCTCAATGTCGAAGTCAACTCAATCTCAAAGTCAAATGTACATTTCAGGAAGAAAATTGTCGAGGATATCCAAGTGCTGTGGGTGCTCAGATGGGAAGGTGGAGGCCCAGTCAGGGCTGGTCCTGGATAACAGGGTATCMAAGGGAGAGGAGCAAGGCAGGGCCAGTGGAACTGCTTTTTCCTCTGTGCTCAGTGCACAGCTGTGTTCTCCACTCACCCTGTAAGTCACAGACTGGGACTGRGCACAGTCCCTGCAGAGAAAGCAAATGCTGAGCTCAGTGCTTTCGTGGACAGCTGAGGAAAAACCTATAGCTCTCTGGCTGTGAAAGGCAGAGTGTGAGCCTTTCACCCACAGATGTGTTTTCTCTGGCCCTCCCGTGCCACCCTCTGCAGCACAGGTCTGCAAAGTTCTTTTTCTTCAGTAAATTCCAGCATCTCTTACATGTTTACATTGGGGAATGCAGGAAAAGTGAGCGTATGTTTTAAATGAAATGTAACTACTGTCAGAAGCTACTGGGAAAAATTGAGCTACCACCCAGCTAGATCTGTGGGTAGGCTTTTTTATAATTCAATAGAAAAATGAGACAGCAACTCACACATGCTACATCCATCACACTTCAAAGRAGTGTGCGTATAAAAACATACTTGTGGTGTTGTTCAGCGTGCTGAACMAACTTCATGCAACAACCTGTATCTTCCATCTGTCTGCAATTTCCAGTGGCTCCACTAAAAACTTGCTGCATGAAAAGGCATCAGCATTAATATGAGTTTATATCAGCAGCACTTGTCAGAAAATATTTCCCTACCTTCCCGTGCCATGCACCATCTCACGGCGACACACGAGGCATTTTATTGCAAATGCTTTGGCTTTTCAGCCAGAAGCTGGAATTTACCATGGAAAGCAGACAACAATCCAAAAAAAAAAAAAAAAAAAAAAAAAGGTTTAGCTGAAAAGCTAATTTTCCTTCCAAAACAGATTATATAGCAGTGCTTCAGCCAGCTGTGCCTGGAATACTGGTAACAGAGAGGCACACAGAGATAAGCACAGAGGCACCAAACCAGCAGGTGGAACTGAGGGGTCTGCAAGCTCTGAGCTCACRGGRCAGCATCATTTCCAAAAAGGACAAYATGAGCGCTTTTACAGGCATGAAGGGGTGGGTCATAGTGCCACAGATGAGGGAGACATCATGGCACGTCCCAAGTGTAACTCAACCACTGAAAATCTCCCAGCTAGAGAAAGCTTTGATAAGAAAAAGGTTCAAATGGTTGTGCAGAGCTCTGGGCTTGCGTAGCTATTCTGTTGRTGCCCAAGCAAGCCTATTACACAAAAAACAAAAAACAAAAAACCCAAAAAACCCCCGCCCATTACACAGGTCTTTCTATACTACACCACCATCATTTCACACACCCAAAGGTCTCAGTCCTTCCATGGATAACTCTTGTACGCTGCAGAAACAGATGCTCCTGTGAAGTGTCATCCACATCTTCACAGAAGCTCCTGCTTCCCAGAATCAGGAATGAAAAAGGTGCAAAGACAAAGATCTCMTCTGCTCTATAGGCCCATTGGAAATGAATTTTGAGTTTTATTTCTGATATTATTCCTCGTTGTTGAGTGAAGCAATAAAACACAGGTCTGTGTGTTGTTTCATGACTGGCCACTCTGGCATGGTCTATACTTCAGAGGATAAACTGAGACCCTTGAAACTGAAAAGCCCTGAACTTTTGGGTAAAATCCTTTCTCTGGTGAGTTAGCGATGACARTGTTAGCTGGCATAATTAGAGCTAGAAGGTCACTGGTTTACACCTTGTAGCCATGCACAAGAGGTGATTTGCCTCTTAAGAAATATTTCCGTATTAAGGGCTTGATCCAGAGCATGCTCGTGTGGATCTTTCCACAAAATCCAGAACGCCTCATGCCTCCAGTGCTGACACAAATGTCCTGCAGGATTCTGGAATAGTTTCCATACAGACACTTGCAGTTCCTGTTTTCATCCCACATGCGCTCGCGGCACAACAATTAAACCAGCAAATCTTTGGGGCATTTTCATCAGATTGGCTTTTTTTTCTCCCACTTTCTCCTTCTCCAGACCAAAGGCTCAACAGAATTCCTGCACTGAGGTTTGGTGTCTGCGAGGTGGGAATGTTTTATTTCCAGTAGTGACATCTGTAGTCAGATGTGCACCCAGGGAGGAGATGGAACCCCTGTTGTGCCAAGCAGAAGAGATAAAAGAAGGGTCTTGTAAATATATCTTGCACCTCATGCATGTCCAAGAAGGCTCCATATAAATAGGACCACAAYTTCTGCACTTGAGCACATTATAAGCAGCAACAGGTGGGAGGCATGTTTGAACAATTGAGAGGGCTGTAATAACCATGCTTAGGAGGTCTATTATGTTCCTAATGCAAATTCCACACGCATATTTGGTTATTTCAAACAGTTTGGGCTTTCTGGCTGGATTAGGGGGCTGTTAGGCAGGCTAGACAATGTGAGTCTATGGTTTGAGAGAGAGCAAGATGGGTTTTGTTTAAGCAGTTCTGGGGAGAAGAAGCGAGGTGGAAGAAGTGCCAGCCACAGAGCCATTTTGTTCAGCTGAGTGATGATGGGCAGCTAAAATGTTCACACTTTGTATTTCACACAGGGTTAATGCTGCCCTGAATAGCTGTTTCCCCCCAGGATTGCACAGTGCTGCAGAATGTAAAAGGAAAACTAAGATTAGAATTAGGATATACAAGGGAAAAAATGCAGATAGGTTTTTGGCACTGGACTATGAATGAAATCCAAGCCAAAGCGCTTTGCATTTTCTAAAGATATTTGGAAGTGAATCGAAATTGCAGAAATGCCTACCTCTGGGAACTAGAGAACAGGGCATAGGAGTCTGGAGAACTAGSAAAAAAATGAAAGAGCACAGCCAAAAACTTCATATGGCTCAGCACTTGATGGTATAATGTTGCTCAGCAGGACAAGAATCACGGTCCCTGCAACACAAACGTCAATCAGGGAGGAAGGTTATTGTCTGTAGTCCTTTTCCATGAAAATCAGGAAGACAATGAAGGGAAGTGCTATTGCTTTTCAAGATTAACAGCAATTTGTTAATTGTAATTTTTTATTTCTGAATTGGAAACGTATKTTAAAGAAAGACCTCATGAACTAGTGTCTGTAACTTTCTCAGTGCTTCAATCCCAATCAGCACCACATCCTGCATAAAATGAAATTCTGTATTCTGGAAGATCAGCATGGAGGAAAATAAATGGCAAATTTGAAAAAACAACACTGAAATCATAGGAAAATATCAATGATGTTTTTAGTTTTCAAGATTTAAAGCAGATGTATCTGATTGATCAAGTGTATCTTCAAGTGATATTTTATTACCTTTCCTTTAAAATAATGAGATTATGTTTATTTTTCTGTTATCCAAAGCAAGGTTTTTGTAAATTAGCCATTTTTAAAATTTAATAYGTTTTTATTTTACTCATAAAATAAGGCTGAATTTTCCAGTTTGTTTAAAACCTGAAATAAAATAGACCATTCTTACTTCAATAGCTGCATCCATTTAGAAAAAAAAAAAAAAATTGAAAAAAAAGAAAGAATCCCCTCAAAGATGACAGACAATCAATCACTTTTGTGWTGGACTTCAATAGAGGCAATTCTTGCAATGTAAATGTTTATATTTGATTATTTTCTGCCTGGCTTTTTTTCCTGGTTAAGTAGTAGCTCATTCTGTAGGCACTGAACACTCAGGCTTCTGARCTGCACAGTAGAAGCCAGTGGGAGTCTTGGTGCTGACTTAGTGGGAGAAGGATTAAGCTCTCAGACATTAYATTGATGACTGTCTTGGAAATAAACTGTCAGTATAAACTCACCAGATGCAAGACAGGGGTTTGATCTCATATGCATGAGTATGTGAGCCACTTCTCCTCTTCGCTTATCCCCRGTTCCTGTAGTGCACCTTTCATCAAGACCCCATTCACGGGTCATTTTTCTAAAGAGCACTGAAAATAAAAAATCCAGTGAACTCTTTTCTTCTTTGCACTCGTGCTCAGGAAAGAGCATCTGTGGGTTGTTTTGTCTAGATCTTTTTTTTTTACATATCCATGAAAAATTTTGATGTGAATTGGCCTGTAGCCAACAGCATTTCCTTGTATGAATTCATTTTAACGTAGTTGTTAGATTTGATTAACACTGCTTTGCAAGTGAAGTGATTTTAATGTGCACAACACCTATAAAGGTGGCATAAATTTCCACAACTTAYCCCACTTTCTTTCCTTTTTGTCTCCTTTTTTGTGGAGACATTGCTTCTCAGGATGAGGTCTAAATTCCAGTGTCTTTTCCACTTGAGTTTCAAATCTCACAAATCTTGGCTTTTTAAGCAATTCTGAAAAAGGCTCTTACTTTTCTAAATCACTTAAGTCTTGCAAGTCAGCAGAAGAGTGCCTAAATGTCTTTAAGAATATGGAAACTGTCAAGAAATGTGTGACCAGTGAGTGTGATGGTGGGCTTTGACATGAAAACCAGTTCGCTGAGAACTGTGCTGAGATCACTAAACAATGTCAGAAACATAAATGATAGAAAAGTGACTGATCTCATGCCACCAATTGTTATACCCAAACCACTTATGTGACAGTGTCAATTAAGCATCAGATCCAGCTAAATCCAAAGTGGAACTTTTTTTGTGCCATTATTGACCATCTGTACCCKGCAGTTCTACCTCCACTACAATTTACAATAAAATTGCTCAGTTCAAATAAATTCAATGGGATAAGTGAAGCTATGGCCCAATCTTGGTTTCACTAAGGATGTGAGACAATGGACTCAAGTTACCATGCAAGAAATTSTGGCTCAATATCAGGAAAAATTGAAGTCACAGTCAAGCCCTGGAACAGACTGTCCAGAGTGGTGGTGGCATCTCCATCCTTGGAGAAGCACAGAACTGGCTGGGCAAGGCTCTGGGCAGCCTGCTCACACTGCAYCTGGTCCAAGGAGGAGCTTGGGCTAGAAACCCAGAAGATTCCTGTCCTCCCCAGGGATTCTACATCTTTAAGTCCTTCTTCTTAACACTGCTGGAAGGTAGGAAATGGGATGTGTATGTGTTTGTCATGTATAACACTTCAAACCCCCCCCCCCCCCCCCCCCCCCCCCCCCCCCCCCCAATGCTTCCACATCAGACAACATTTCATGCTGACAAAGCCATCCTTCACATTTTCACTGTCAATAAATTTTGATAATTCTGTAATTCTCCAGTTTCCAGCTGGCTAAGGGTTAAGTTTGGGTGGTTCTCAGGATGCCAGCGCTGGTTTTGTAAGGGGTTCTGTCTGGTTTTCATCTCTGAGAGCTGCCTTTGAGCTAGCCTATGCTCCTCTCTCTTTCCCTTGKCGAGACTGTTCGCCTCCTCTGCATCTGAGTACATTAGATACGGAGTGTGGGGGATTTACAGCGCTGCTGGCAGTACCAGACAGAGAMTAGCTTTGTAACTGTATCCCTGTCTTCCAGCAGAGAGAATCTTTGATGGAGATCTCTCCTCAGTAATGTACATTAGGAGCACAGCCCCTTGATGCCCGCCYTTCGTTACCATTACAGCGATAGTTACGCACACGCTGCGAGGAGAACCGTGAAGCCTGGGCATGACACATCTGTGCTTCCTTGCTAAAAATCTGGGTTGTTTAAATCTTGCTTCATCATGCTGTGGTCATTCACATCAGGCAAGGAGAACTGACCCATGGCATCCTCAAAAGTTTATGCTTGTGAAGTGATGATATCCGTAGATTGTCAAAATTTCTGTGTAACTCACCRCTATCTCAAAACTAACCCCAGTGGTTGCAGGAAAACCTTTAAGGGCATTTGTCCTTGGAGAATTATTTCTGAATGACAAAGCTGAGATCTAAACTTGTGACACTCATCTCTGCCTYGTCTCAGTACCTAGAAATGTGCTGAGCTCTCTGGATATTTGGCTAAACACGCCAGCCAGATGGTTCCCCGGTGGGCAGAGCAGTGAGACGCATTCTGGGAGATTTGCACGACATCATGTTACATGACATCATGCTACCTCGTCCAGGAGASCCATAAAGAGGCTCTGAACCTCACAGAAGATATCTGCTCCTGGAGCTTGGAGATTGCTGAGGAAATGAGCACACAGGCTGTGTCTGCAGCACTGCAGCAGAAAGGGGCTGGACACGAGTGGACGGCAAACAGAAGGAAATTTAAATAGGATTTTCTGATGGCAGGTCTCCATAAATACTCTCTGTTATTTTTTGAATGACTTCCAAAATTCATCCACAAAGAAAAGTGGCAAAACATTAGTTCCTACTGCACAACCCAGCAGTGAAAAGATAAAATATCAGGCTTTTCAGGGACACATTACTTCCTTATAGCATATTAAAGAATAGTCATAATGCTTTGAGCTGAAACATGTTCCTAAACATTCCTGCAGGATCCCAGCCTACAGTAGTCCTCTCAGAATTATATACAGCAGTTGACTACTAAAGAAATGTTCTATTATTAACTAACATGTAATTAGTTCATTAAAAAATACCTCAGCTGAATACTGTGTAACATAATCCAGCCTACTACCAGAGCGAGGAGATTTCAGGCCCAGCACAAATGGAAGTGAAATTACAGCGCAAAGAGGGGGAAAGGAGACAGTGCCAGCTGGCAGGATACTAAGTGTTTCAAATTACTGTATGTTTATGACCTCTGTGTTCTTAAACAAAATTAATTAGATTATGCTATTTGAGAATCTTGGAATGCAGTGGCCTCATGCCAACCTTATCTGAACCACACATCTGAAGTTTAATTAAGATGTTCTTAATTTCTCCAGGTATTCCTTTTATACATACATACACTCACATGTGCGTGTTTAAAGCATTGCCTGTGGGAAGTGATAAACAACAGACTGTGATTCCTGAGGCGTGTTTAAGGGTGGCTGCTCACTTAATAGGACTTGGTGGCTAAAACCATGAAAGAGCTTGGATACGACTTCAATTCTCACCTGCTGCTTTAGGTCCCAGTCAAACATTCTGACCCTCAGGACCCTTRTTCAGCTGCCACCTGAGTGTGGGGTGTTTGCACTTGTTGCAGGTAACTAAGCTTTTGATGATACAATTTTCTCTGTGCTTGAAATTCTGCTGCTGATGTTAACAAGCTGCTTTGCCTTTTCAGCTCTGATCATTCAGCAGCTCTCCCATGCTGGGTTGGGATAACCTTCACCAATAACCCTGCAGACTGGGAGGTGCTCTGGGGTGCTCACCAGCAGATTGAGTGCCACTGGGAAAAAGAATTCAGATGGTGCTGTTCCAAGGTCAGAGCATCATGGGATGGGTCCATCTCCATCTCCAGCCAAGGAGATTTGAAGTTTTACCTACCACATATTAGAGAACCTCTTCACCTTTAGAGGGTGATATTTGGTGGGGGTGGAAGAGGGACTTTGGAGAAGGTGAGTCTGGTGAGTGGGTCAGGAGGGAAAGAAAGTAGATGAGGGAATGCTCATTGCTCCATCAATGGTGATGTGCTGTTTGGAGCAAGGAGAAAAGCTCTTAATCATCCTAATGAATGTCATTCCCACTACTTTTCTCTGACATAGTGAACATTCCCCAGTTYTGAGAAATGTAGAAAAAGCTTCAAAGAAAGGTGGAAAAGTCCTGTGTTTGCWGAACCCCAGAGATTGAGTGGTAATGCATATTCCAGCAGGGTGAAATGTGTRCTCGAATTTCATCAGGCTTACAACATCCTTGATGCTTATGCTGAATGCTGAGCAACGATGGAGACAGACTATCACCATGCCCTCCTCTGGTCATGCTTCAAAAGAAAGAACCATCTTTCTTTCTTCTGTCAGTTTTGAAAGAATTTAGATGCATATCTTTTATAAGGCACTTCAGAACTTTGAATTGTCAGAAGAAACACTCAAGGAAAAAAAAACTGAAAAAAACCAACCCCTTGAACGTCAGTGAAATTTAAGATACCCTTAAGATACCCTTGTTGGTGTTTACTAGTGGGCAGCACTGTGGTTTCCCAATAAACATGATGGTCCTTTTGGAACCCACACTCTTGGACGCGTAAAACTCACCAAGTGCATGAGTCCCTGTGCCAGGGCTGGTGATTCTCCTGCGGGGGCTGAGTGCCAGTGGCCACCAGTGTGGATGGATGGATAGACAGACAGACAGACAGACAGACAGACAGACAGACAGACAGACAGACAGACAGACAGACAGATAGATAGATAGATAGATAGATAGATAGATAGATAGATAGATAGATAGATAGATAGATCAAGTGGCAAAGCAGAGCTTGGCGTGTGTCCATAGCTCACAGGCTTGTTGCTCAGACCCATTTGCTCAGCAGAGGTACATCATTTCACATGCTCTGTGCACCAAGCATGTATGCAAACTCAGAGATCTACTTTCATGAACAGCCCCTTTCAGAGCTTGCTTGCTTGTGCTTGCTGGACAGGCACTTTAATACAACTCTCTCTCCTGCTATTCCTAATTAACAAGTGGTAAAACTAAAGTATTCRTCATTGTCCTACAAGAAATGAGTTGCAAAGCCTGTGGTAAGAGTCAAGACTTCCCTTGGCCTCCAGTTTCCTTATTCCTCTGTGTGCCTTTGAATTGCAAAGGAAGTGTAAAAAGAAATCTTTGCGACTGTTCGGTAGCTGCCATTTTGGCTGAGAAAAATAGATCTGGTTGGTCAGCACTACCTGTTCAGACTGAAGGGACTTCTCCTCAATAAACACAGACCAAAAGCAGCTATCTGTAGCAAATACACATTAGTTGTCAGATGTGATGGGAAAGTTTTGAAGGGCCACTGCTGTGAAAAATTAATCATGTTAAAACTTGATCATATGTTCTCTGAAACAGCTGGCTCCTTCTCCCCAAGATTTGGTTTCAATAGCCTTTTTGCTGAAAAGGTATCCTTAAATACATGCTACTGAATTAGATTAAAACAGTTTAATACTCTGACCTCCAGAATTTCTCTCATATTTGTTGTGCAGAATGCAGCACAGGCAGCGGATTCAGCCTGTTTTGTTGTTTCTCTTAAATGTATGTTCATATTCTTTAATTCCTCTTGACATGTGTCTTCCTCTCAAAATGTTATGATCCTCAGATCACAGCCTGCTATAAAAATTATATTAATAATGCTAAAGCACCATCAGATTTTACAAAAGGAAGCTTCAAAGCACCCTTCTTCTATGTTTACTATGGCATTTGTTATATTTTTTAAAACGGAATGGAATTTAATGGAATTTCTTCTTTGTGGAGCTTAAATGAAACTGTACATAAGGTAGATTCTTTGGAACAATCTGAAAACTATGAGAGAGAATGGCATGGAGATACAGATATATACCTATAGATATATAGATAATGTCCTTACTTGAAAAGAGAAAAAAACTGCTCACCAGTTCTATTTCTTGAGGCTTTTTTGGTTTGTGTTTTGAGAGTTTGTTTGGAGGTTTTCTGACTCTTACTTGTAACAGAGTAAAAGCTAGCTAAGAAAGGTAAAGACAGCCTTTTGCACATAAAGTTGCTTTTCTAGCTCCCATAATCTTCTTAGACCTCCTGGACCACAGCTGGCTGCTTCACAGTCTGCATGTGTGAGCTGGAATTATGTGAAGAATGTATTGTGTTGGGCTGGTACAAACCTTTTACCTCTGTATAAGTGTGTTGCTTCACTAAAACATTATTGTTTCCTTCTCTTTGACAGGGACTTTTCAACTGATAAATCAGCAAATAAAATTTCCCTGGAACAGAAAGAAAATAAAAATTTCTCTGGCAGAATGCTGTGCTGTTGACAGGTGATTTTTCTGAGAAAAGTACTCGCCTAGGGGTAATGGGCATAATTGGGTACTGTTTGACTCCAGCTTAATGCCAGGCTTTGCAGACTAAAACAAGGCCCTTTGAATTCAGCAAGCCATTATTTAAAATAGAAAACAATTATCTTGTGTTCTGGCTAACGTCTGGCAAAAAGTAATTTGATTAACCAAATATGAGAATGATAGGAAGTGTTGGTGTTGGCTTGGCCCAGTATTTTCCAAACAGTAGAGTACAGTAGTTAGGCAATACATTTCCATGCAATGAAAGACTTTTTTTTCCTGTGTTGTAAAATGGACGATACTTATATCATTGTGGTAAATGTATAGGAAGGGGGTCCTGGTTTTCATTACCTTCATTTTTTATGCTGACATCTGGACAGTTTCAGTGTGGCCAGAATTAGTCCCATAAGCACAACTTTTGTTCTATCCCTCATGGCTCCCTTACTYCTGGAGTAATTCAGGTCCTTCTTGTGATGGCTAGCAGAAGTCAGATTTGCAAATTTTGTATGAAATATGTTCAAAGCTAATGCTTTAACAAAAGCTGTGGGAAATGGAAAGTGCTTAGGATCCAAAAGGCACAAAAACAAAGGTGGGTCATGGGCTGATTGCGCAGAAACAGAGTTTCTGCCACAGATTTCGCAGCCATGCACCCTTTCACTCACACAGAAAAAAATGAAAATTGCTTCCAAATCACCCCAACATTTACCTGGAATAAAGAACCTCCAAATTCAAAAGACCAAGGAGTGAAAACCACCACACTGAGGCTAAAAAATTCTAATTACTCTTTTATCTTCTTCTGTTTCAGATCCAAATACAATACTTCTTTGTCTGCTGGCCTTTTTTTTTTTTTTTTTTTTTTTTTTTTGTCTACCCTGAAACTCCAATTTATTTACCCATGTTCATTCTTAGACAATCTCTTTTGTTCTTTCCCTTCCTCAAGATGCAGAAGGTTATTTCTATTTACTATTAAAAAGAAATTTTACAAAAATGTGTGATTCTCCCTAATTTTCTCCAAGAAAGAAGCAAGCAGTTACAATGCACTCTCCTAGGTCTGGGCCAAAGAGATGTACACCTCTTTTAAAAGTCTGTCTCAGGAGCAGTGSCTGCCAGCTCTCTGCCCATCACAGCCAAGGCAGTGAGTCCAGGACAGAGTGCTCTTGGAAGGGGCTTCTTTGCACTTGGGAACTCTGGCAAGCTTTGTGCAGATCTTTGAGCTGCAACTGTTTAAGATTATTTAGTGGCTTTTAAACACTGTTCATGCCCATTCCGAACAAGCCCACAGAACATCTGCACAGTGTCTGCTAGCTGTGCTCAGGGAATGTACCAACAATCCTATATTGTTCCAAGCAAACAGATAGCAGGCCAGATTTTTTTYCCTTGTCCTACTCTCCTCTTCGAGCCTTGAGGAGGCTGTAACCTTTCATTGATTCAGGCATGGAAATGATAATAACAATATTGAGTAGTTCTATTTGCTTTGGACAAGTAATTCTATTGTTCTCCTCTTTGAAAGCCTAAACTAACAGTCAGCATGAATGTCATCTTTATAAAATGATAGGAAACCTACAGTGTCTGGTATTAATAAATGCCTCTGTGCTCAGTGTCTGAGTGGGGTTGGGACTGCAGGGAGAGAATGAAGTCCTCATGACAGAATTCAGGRGTAGTCTCTCTTGGGAGTATTTTGATGAGACGAAACTGCCACAGAAGTGCATCCTATGCATCCCAAGGCAATCAGTTTGCTCGCYAAGGGAGCACAGTGATAATTCATTCCTGACAGGAGAGGAGAGTCCATAACGGTGATCTGAGCTGCCACTGCTGTTTGCTGATTCAATTGGAGTTTCCTCTGAACTGCTGATGATATGATCAGAGGAAGAATTCCTGCTGGGAATGGATGGGGAGCGGTGGCAGCCTCACTGAATCAGTGAGCCCCGRACTGCATCACAGTCAGTCCCACACTCTCAGTTTTACTGTTCACAGAWCCATCCAATAGTCCTGAAAGCAAGAAACAAAGACTTTATAAGGATAAAGGTGACAGCAGAGAATTGTACACTGACTACAACTGTAGCTGTAGACTGCAATCACTTTGAAAATTCATCTGATTTCCCACAGTATTTTTCACCTATTTGTTGTTGTAATGAGTGGTAACTGAGGACAGTGGTGGAAGATTTGTCTTAAGGTTATTATAAAGGGCAGGGTCTCCAGAGAACTGGATTTGGTTCATGGTTCCTCTTTAGTCTTTCTTGATGGATTTGAGAGTCACTCAATCTTTCCCAGCTTCTTTTCCCTGTCTACAAAAGAATAATGTTTTTTGTCTGTTAAAGTTGTAAGTACCAAAGTGTAACTGACTTATATATTTATACTAATGAAAATGTGGCTTTGATCTCAACAGTGGCCAAMAGGCAGTCATTAATAAAAATAGCATTAATTAAAAGTAAAAACCTCATTACATTTTAATAGGGCTGTGTTAGATAACAATGGCTGTACATACTGAATTCATGTAATTTCCACAGTTGTGCTCAGAGTAGAGAATGATTTTGGCTGGAAACAACTCAAACAAGCTGTGCCAGCAGCTGTGATGAGGTCAGGAAAACTGTCAGGTTTTATTTTTCGCTCCTGGTATTCTTACAGTTCATTCAGTAAAAAGGAGGAGGTGAAAGCATACAGAAAGCTCTGATGGTGTCCAGCGCTGCTTTTCTGAAGTTGGTCTTTGTTGGTAAGCAGGCAGACCTCAGACTCACTGCTTTTGTATAATCCTAGGAATAAATCCAAGCAGATTATATTCCAGTAAAGTCAAAAGATATGCAGCTATTATGCTTTAAATCTTTTCTTTTGCAAATCACTCCCAGAGCTAATTTTCACAACCTACCCATCATATATGTAAGCCCCAGAGTTTGTAATAGTGGAGCCTAGTGTGTACCTTGTTCCTGTGTGAAAATGGGTTTTTCTGGATTGCTTTTTCACAACCCCAGAATAAGTGGCCATGCTTTGCTCTGCTGTCCAAAACTTCTAAATCACTCCAAGACTTTCAAATCTGTCATCTTCTTTCTGATATTTGGCTAATCCCAGGTAAGAAGGAAATCAACACCTTACACAGATTATTTATGTTTGCAGAATAATATACAATGCAGACACAAATTGTCTAGAGCACAAAATATGAGAAGACTGTCTTAAAACAAAACAAAAAGTTGTTTTTTAAATTTAAAAAAATGCATGTATGAATTTATCAGTTTTCCTTCTGGCTTCTGAGTCTTCTGGGATGTTTTTGCAAACTTCTGCCTGCAACCAGATATGTAAGGCAAAAATATTTCAAATCCCCACATCTAACTGCATTAGRGCTTGTTAATGCCTTAAACTCATGAACTAACCAGATGACTACACAGAGAGATTATGTGTCTGATGTARTCCATGTTTTGGACACAAATATTCTTAAATTTAAAGAAATTCTGTAACTATTCTGCTCTCATCAAATGGAATTTCTGCTTATGATTGGTGATACATCCACTCTGTAAACAGTGGATTACAAACATATGGAAATAAACAGTCAGTTTGCAACAACTTTTGCCTTCATTTTGAGGCTCAGTAGTCTTGGTTTTCAKTTCACAGCTTACACTGTGCCCTCTRTCTCTTCCTCTTGGTTCTGTGATCTCTCTTTTAGGGTGATGTGAACAGATTTAATCATTGTATCACTGATGTTGGGCAAATGAAAATGACAAAACCAGTGCATTCCAAGCTTTCTAGGAAGAGGAAAAGAATATAAACCATGAACTACCAAGGCCAAGGAAAGYAATAGAAAAAGAAATCCAGGCACATTTCTACCTACACAAGCTAATAAACAGTGCTGCAACTGAGGCTGGTGCAGTGACAAGAACCCTCACTACTTCCAGGAAAAGAAAAGAAATGCATGACCAGAGACAGGCATGTAGTAAATTCCAGCTTTGAATAAGGAAGAAGGAGACAGCAGGTGCCATGAAGAAACATCATCATCATCATCATCATCATCATCATCATCATCATCATCATCATCATCATCATCACTGAGATAAGCTCACATGACTCATGAATAGAAGTCTGAAAATAAGTTGGATTTTGGTTTTGGTTTGTCTTTGTTACTGCCAGAGGATTACTGACCTCTTCCTTGATGACTGAGATTCCTTTCTTTGTATCCTACMTTGGAATGTTGTGTACAACCCTGAGTACAGACAGGCTTGTGCCTGCACCATCAGGTCAGCAGAACCAGGAACGATCTGTAACTCATATAAAGACTTATCTTGGCTGCTTCTTGCTCTCTGAGCTGCTCTGTGTCTCTGTTTCATCTGTACCCCAGACCAGCACAGGAGGTCAGGAGGAGAGTCCTGGTGTTCCTGTATCTCCCAGAACTCCCACAAGTGCTGTTCATGGCTCAGAAATGCCACACATCTCCTTTCAGTGCCCCAAGGCACCCAGATGTGGCAAAGGGGGTGATTGTCTAGATCCCCATTCCCTTGTGAACCAGCGCAGAATGGGAGCCAGCCTTGCTGCAGCTGTGCTCTCATACAACATTTCCTGTCATGCAAACAACACAGGCATTTCTCRTGGCTTCATTTTAGACTTTCTGCAGGGGAGAAAAAATCACCAGCTCCTTGAAAGGAGAAGGAAAAGCACAGAGCCAAGCCTTTAGTGAAAATTAACAGTGCTGCATAAAGTCACTATTTAATACTCTGTTATTCTGTATCCATGAGTCTGAGAAAAGCTGCCAAAATGTGGAGTGTGAAATAGGATTTTTCTCCTATTTCAGAGGAGACATGTYGAAATGCACAGAAAGAAGGGCTGAGCACATGACATCTGGGTGGTCAAAGAGAAGCTCTCTGTATCCTGGACCTCCTTCAGGAGCTGATACCCGAGGACATGGCTAAGCCTTAGCACCCTTGTTTCAAATAATAAGGCACACCACAATAGGATTTTGGASTTGCCTATCCCAATGAGTACCAACAAATTCATGTGGTCACTATTACACCCAAAGTAAATTTTATTATTTTTAAGCATGAGGCCAATGAACCCCTTAATTATTATTACATCTGTTTACACAGGAATCATGTCAGTCCAGCTAAACGTGTGAACATTTGGCCACTGTCTCTGCTTCCTTTTTGATGCAGAAGTTTCTGGCTTTGTTCCCAAAACTCCAGCAGAGCCATCAAAACAGCAGTAGGGGACAATTTGGCAGAGTGAGACCATGTGGCTGGGAGTCTGGAGACCTGGGTTCTGGTCTGGGCTTTATCACAGATTTCCTGTGGACATGAGATGAATCCATTTAATCTCACACTCCCTTCGTTTCCTCTTTGGTAGAAGAAGGATGATAATAATCACCCACTTAGCAGGGGAGCTGTGAGGCTAAGGCAATTAATGTTTCTAAAGCCTGTCCATGTCCATAAGTGTAACCACTAAATAAGCAAAATATATTACAAGTATTATTTATTTTACTATGTGAATATTGCCAAAGCCTGTAAATTTCCCTCAGAGTCTGCAGATGAATTAGCTGTTCTCCTAAATACTCAAGTGAGAAAAAAACTATGGCCAAGGAAACTATTGCATCCTGCTTGGAGGAAGCAGCTAATGAATGAACAGTTCACTCTGRAAAGGTAGAATTTGGAGTTGAAATCCAGCYCTTAGGAGCTCACAGGTCAYTGCCTGGTCAGGCCAGATGACCARYCTCACCCATTTTGTGATTCTCTGTTTGTGTGGTGAAGGAACCAACCATTATTTGAAAAGAGTCCATGATCTGTGCAGTTTGCTAACTTGAAAAATAAATACTAGACTTTACTAACTAATCCTAGGTGTTAATGGATTTCCTAAGTTATGGTAGCAACATGCAGTTGAAGTGCTTATCTCTAAATATCTTTCCACGATGTAATTCTTGTTTTCACAAAACCATSCTTTTAAAATGATGTACAGTCATGATCTGGTACATACTAAAAACTCCAGATTTTTTTTTGCCTCCATAAAAATAAATAGCTTTCAGTTCTCATTATTCCATTWTCATKAATTCTCCAGGATTTTATGGATTARTTCTGCTGAGAAGRTTTTTAATTKAATATATTTCTAAAGTGTTTTCTGATAGAAATTTTTAACATCATGGGAATTTACGTATGTCCTGCCACAAATATTTTTGTGAGGTGCTATTTTCTGATGTGACCAGTGGYATGAACCAGTGTCTCTGTATTACTCACATGTGCAAAACACTCAGAACCTCTTAGATCAACCAATGTACCTGAACATCATRAACCAGAAAACATCAACATCTGCTAAACTCTCATATGAATATTAGAAGTTCCCAGTATTTCCCAGATATTAGAGTTTGCTCTATGTACCTTTTATGCAGGTACATCAATCTACTTATTAGAAGACCATTAASCAAGGGATTTGGGATGTAAACATTCTAAAATATATCAAGACAACCTGTTCCAAATTCAGGAATGTGCTGGAGTCTCACTGGGCTGGGACGAGATACAGAAAAGCAGTACTCTCTCACTTTTTCAAGCCTGTGTTTAGTATGTTACGATCCCTATTTAACATCCCTTTTGATGCTTTACCTATTCTGGTTTTCTATCTTAAAATTTCTCTGAAATGTTTTTCTGTGTGACTGCTCTTAAGGAGGATAAGAACCACAGAGCAAAACTGAAGGCACCCCCCCATCTCATCCTGGATCAAAATTGTGTTCCAACATTTTAAAATAGTCACTCAAAGGGCTATATAATGAATAGTAGACCAGATTTAATCATAAGTATCAAAGAGGCTATGACACATTGATATTAATACTATGTACACAAGTATAGAGAATTTCTAATTGAGAAGAAATTTTGCAAGAAAGAAATAAAAAGGCTTTAAAACAGCACAGAAAACTAAGCCAATAAGAGAATGGGTCATAAATATGGAAGTCCTTATTTAATTTAGTCTATGTTAAATTTTAATAACCTTGCAGAKACAATACTCTGAAGTACATGCTTCCAATATTCACATATTCTTTACAGTATTGACTGTCATGGGTCCAATTTCATGCCTGACTGAAAATGTAAAATACATTCTGACAATCCTTACTTCCATCTAATGAAATAAATGGGTTCTTTTCTTTCTCTTCCCTGTCCAATTCCCACTACCTCACCTTAGTGTGGAATTCTATGCTTGAAATGAGAGAATAGTGGAAAATGTCTTCTTTTCTTCCAAGGTACCAATCCAGCAAATGCTGAAAACTTTCAGCAGGTGATACTCRGTATCCCTTGCCCCAAATAAATGGATTAATAAATGCAATTCTATCTGTGCAGAATCAAGGAATACTTGACAAGGAAAAAAGGGGTTTTGCTTCCAACCTTGGCGCAAAAGTGACATATATTCTTATATGTAGGCAATGAAACAAACTGCATTCCATAAGAAAATTGCTTTCAGTTAGCCCCACTTCAGGAAATAGTAGTGAGGAATTTCACTGTAAATTACCTAAAGCTAATTTAAAATAAGGTTCCTCCTTYATCCGGACTCCTGTACATGGCACTGCACTGCTGTCTCAGCAGGACTTCAGATCTACAAAGGTTCTGCAGAAATTAATTACAGAAAAGTATCTTTGCTCTGATAGATAATCATCCAGCAGATATACATGCGCTTCAATCAATAAATTGGGCAAGAAGACTGAGTAAAGCTTACGTGATCAGATTCTGATCTAACAGGTGTTACAGATAATAGAAAGTCTGTACTTGATAATTTGAGTATTTCATAGTAGTAATATTTCAGTAATAAGATCTTATTTTCTCACAGAAGGGGTTGGAGTTGTTTTTTACTTTTTCAAGATTCCAAACTATTTGGAATATTTTCAATATTTTTAGTTTCTGGACAAGTGACAAATATTAGAACTATGAGATGGATTGAGTAGCTGTTGCAAAACAGATTAAATCTCCTGAGAATTTTTTTTTTTTTTGCTCCATTCATGTACAAGCAACCAACCATTATTTGCTGGAGCCTGTAAGAGCACAGTTAAGTTTTGGGTTTTGACAAATATTCWTGTTTGTGACTTGGACATTTTCCTCCTACAGAGAATTTTTTCAGTAAAATTCTGTTGCTCCAGAAAGCAAAATGGAAAGTTCAAAAACATTCTGGAAGCCAACAAAATTAGCATTTTTATTGCAAATTATGTCCACTGTACTAGAAAAATAAAACCTTTCCCAACAAGAAGAGTTTCTTTGTTCTTGTTTTGAACATCTTCAAAAGCAGATATATTACACATACAAGCACATGCCATAATCAACAGTAGTGTTTTTTTTTTCATTTTTTTTTTTTTTTATCCCAGGTGCTTCATGCTAAAAGTGGGTGTTCCTTTATGTGCAGTTTTTTTCAATGAATTCCCGGTTTTCAGTGGGTGATATTTGTTTAGGTGTGGTGTTGTTCAATGTTCAGTAACCCTATGAGATGAGTTTGGTGCTTTCACTAAACTTTACCGAGGATAAGAAGAGTAAAACAGCATGTTGTATTAGTGAGCATATTAATTGCTGTGTTACTTGCTTCTGCAACAGAGAGACCAAGCTTTAAATAYTGATGAAGGTTTAGACAGATGTGCTCAAGACTGGCCAACAAAATAACTTGGGGATTCTCTGCTGCTTGTGGTTTACCTTTCCGGAGGTGAAAAGGGAAATCACAGTAACACTGTCACTAATATAATCAAATGGACACTTGTGGTGTTTCACTTTTTTTTTTGCCAACTGTTTGGGATAAGAACCCCAGTGATAAGAAGCCAAGWGAGTGGTTTTCTCCTGGTCCTGTGTTCTCTGGTTTGTCATGTGAAAAGCGACCCAATAGACTAAGGAATAACAACCAGGAGTGTGCCCTTTCCAGATCATTGCTCTGTGCTGAAAAAAMACTGTGGCTGGTGGATGTGTCCTCATGGTGAGAGCAATCAGAGACATAAATCTGATTGAAGACTTGCAATACATTGAGCGTTTGCAAGGAGAACAAGATTAGGACCCTCTGAACATCCCATCCTAAATTTTCACTGTGACACACTGAAGTAAATTATGGAAACCAGAACACATATATTTCAGATGRTTCAGATGTTTTCACTGATTCAGAGAGAATTGAAGTAAGTCTTTAGGAGCCTATAAAAGGACAAAGTATCAGAAGTTACTTGTTTATTAGGACCTGATCCCTCCCAGCCAAGCATAATGTCTAAAATTTGTGTATCTGCAGATGGAAGGGGTCACAGCTTGCTGAAGGCTCAGGAAAAACACTGCATCAATAGTCCTGAGTAGAAAAAGCAAATGAGGTGCCCAAGGCTGAAAATCAGTAAGTAAAAATAAGTTAAGAAAATAAATTTTAATTTCAAGGAGCTCCAGTCTGGGCTATGGCAAAGAGACTGAGATCTGATTATTGATCTAATGGTAAATTTTTTTGGGGGGGGTGGAAGATGAAAGCAGATAATGTTTACATGGCATATCTGACCCTCTAAATGCCAGTCTCGTTTTATTCACGGGTACATTCTGTTCTTTTAGCATTTGCCTTATCTGTTTATTATTTAAACATATATTTATATCTTATTATATTGTATATTATATCTTATTTTAAGATAGCAAACTTTTCAAAGTCATGGCTGCTTCTTGGGAAGTCTGTATTTATGCATTAGGGACTTTAGAATTAATATATGATACAACGGAACACAACAACAGAAGGTCTCATGAGGTACAGAGGCCTTGAAGAGTATGGAGACATTTTTAAAGTCTTTTCTTTTTTTTACTTTTAGTCCATAACCTTCTATATCTCACTGGCAATGTAATAGACAACCTAAGAAGCTGGTCATAGTGGAAAAGAGCAGAMAGAAAAGAAATTTATTTAAGCACCTTTTCAGGCAGCTCTTGGAAAGTATTCTTTCCACCCTTTACTTTGGGCACGTTCTACACATTTTTTACATAATCATTTTTTAATTTGCACCATGCAGTGAAGAATAAGAAGGAAAAGGGAAGTCCATTTATGAGGCAGCAGTCTCCAAAATGAAGGAACTTCTCTGTTTTCAGAGAAGTTCAGAGACATGGTAGGTGCCAGTTTTGTAAGTGCTCATTGACTTTCCTAGATATTCTATCTCATTAATAGGTCAAGACAATAGTTCTAAATTTAACTGATTGGGAAACAGGAAGAAAGGGGACTGAATGCATTGTATGGAAGGGCCATAAYCTGCAAAGGCTACAAAAGGGCATTTTCTAGCTGAACATTTGTAGCGCTGTTTTTAACAACTCTGGCCCTTTAGAATGCACAAAGAAGCAGATAACAAAGCCTGGAGGCTAAAAAATTCCCTTTTCCATTACTATATCACTGGCCAACACATGATGAAATTCAATTTGTACTCYAGACAGAGGAAAACAAATCCATTAAGATGATGATAAACCAACTGCCAAAGTACAACGTTCTGTGATATCGAGGCTTGTTGTTACACCCAATGGAGGACATCACAGCCTTTTCAGTTCCCATTTCTGCCCATTAATTTAAATGATAAAGTCAATGGTAAWTGAATGCACTATTTTTAGTGAAACAATTACCAAAGAAAACCCAAGAAACAACTTTSTTTTTATGGGATTAAACTGTTGACTGAAATATAGAAAGGGGAAAGTAAAAGTAGTGGTAAACCTGGCTGAAAGACTTGTTTACATCTCTGTAATTTCCTGTGTTTCATCTGGTTKTGAACCCCAGAGACCAAACTATTCCTTTGGGTTTCAATATGTTTCTAACTTTTCTTTCTGTTCCCAAATATYTTAATTTAATGGCTAGTGTAAGTTTTCCTTATGTTTTTAGAGTTAAAAGCACAAGTTTAACCATTTTTTCTGTTCATTTTAGCAACTTTAAGAAGAAAAAATTAAGACACCAAAGATTCCTGATTCCATCCTGAGTGCCTGTATCCCATTCATGTGGTTATGTCACACTCAGTGCTGCTGCAAATTTAATCCACAGCCAAGCAAAAGGCTTTTCTTCACGTGCAATTTATATTATATAATTTGTATGTCCCCAAACCCTTTCAGTGATCTGTCTGTCTCCAGTTTGTGGGGAGGCTTGTCTTTTATACAATCCTTTCTCTGGGGCTGGTGAACTATTCCTGTACTTTTTCACTGAATATTAGGAAAAGTGTCTGGACTCAGTCCTGAGAGCATTTAGGTGTAAACTAAACACCTAAGCACCCAGCCAGAGGTGAGCTYTCAAAGAGTGAAGGATTGAATTGTATACTCTGTGTCACAAAAAGAATCATCAATAGGGCCTGTCTACTCAGTCTGCTAGTCTTTCCTTCCTGCCTGCCTTCCTGTCTTCCTGCCTTCCTGCCTCCTTTCTCTGTCTTGTTCTCACTCTCTTTTTCTTTCTGAATAGTGAGTTCAAACATTAATTTTATCTAATATTCTCTTGTCAACTTCTTTAGTACATTGGGCTGCTTTGGGTATGGATTATTGACTATTATATGGCTCCATAGTGAAGATACAAATAATCTGATATTAATGAAAAGCATTCAGCACACAGGAAGTCTGTCCAGTGGCTCTTTTCTGTGTGCCATGCTGGTTTCACMCTTATTGAATACAGCTAACTGTATTTGCCTACTTCTGCTACAAAGCAGTGACAAAAGTAGAAAGTTCTTCATAAGAACCGACAACACTCTCCCTTGATTTTGTGCATCCTCAAGCAATCTGTTGTTTTGGTGCAAGTAATTTTTGGGATTGTTACCCTTAAACATCTTGTTTAGTATGCCAGGTGTGAAAGTGCATATTGTAACCATATTCACATGTGGGACAATGTGTATTAGTGGACCAAAGATTGCTTCCAAATCTTTCTCACAATTGAGTTCTCCCTGAGGCCCTCCTACTCAAATTTAACAATTTTTTTTTTTTTAAATTTTCACAGCTGTTGAACGCTGGGAGATTCCTTTGACTCTGTGGGTGCTGTGCAATTCAGGTCACTTATTTTTAAATTTGCAAAATGAATTCGTGAAACTAAATATTAAATATTGAGTTACCTTTGTATGTGGGAAGTCACAAACTATTTGTTGGTGTTAATAAAACCCAGGCAACATTTGCATAAGGCCAAGCACTTATTTAATCCCTGGGCAGGCAGGGTGAAGTACGGTGTGTGCTGACTGCCTTGCCTGGAATGCCACCCCCTTCCCAAGCCCAACCTGGAATTGAGGTCAGCCTGCGAACTTGGTATTAAACAAAGAATGCAGATGCTCTAAATGGAAAGTTTACAGTTTTAGCAGACTGCACTCGAGATCCTGGAGATTTTTACTTCACCTATTGACTTAAGCATTACAAATCTCCACAGTCCCCCACATCCTTTTTCAAAGAAGCATCTGTTTCTCATGGTTCATTGAGGTATTAACCATTTCAGGCACCAGGTGGTTTTTATGATCAGATTTAATGCCTGACCCTACAGCCCTTACTTGAAGASTGTTATATTGTGCAAAGTAGCTTTAATAACAATGAGAGGGAGAGGAGGGAAATGGCTTGTTTATGGTCCATCCATGTCTTTGATATCATATGGAGCTGATTAGACAAAGCCCATAGCTTGTTTGCTTCCACCCCAATCAGCTTTGCACACTCAGCATAGGATTTTGCATCCTAGATCTCAGAATCCCGAACTTGGTGGGCYACCACAAGACTTTCAGATGTATGGTGTCAAGGCAACACCCAAAGAGTGTTGTGGAGTGTATGAATTCTGGCTTATGCATTTTAAGTCATTCTCTTTGTCTTCTAGAAGTTCCTTAAATTTGAATTGAAATTCTGGAGTCAGATTTTCCATGGGTATCCTTTGAGATTTGTGGGGTTTTTTTTGTTTTTCTTTAGGACTCAAATATCCACTCCTAATTCAATTCTGTMGGCTCAGCAGGGACTGCAGTTTTTTATCAACATAGATTATCTTCCTAAAAAGAGGCAGGGCCACGGTGAGACAAGCAGGGGAAGCCTGTCCCTGTAATGATTGTGCTCTGGGTAATAAAGAGGAATTATTTCCCAAATGATAGCTATCAGTCTGGCAATATTCAAACCCACTGGAAATGAATGGACAAATTAGAACAAAACTATTTTCTTTTGCAGTTATTTATCTAAAGGTTTTTCATTGTACATGATACAACAGTTCAGTGAAAGTTCAGTTTTCAACCCACAGCATTTTCTGTATCTCTAAAACTGAAGAGATTAAATAATATTTTTCTCATGCCTAGTACAACATTTTCTCCTGCTTGAGCAGGGCCCAAATACTGGCAGGGAATAGATGAATCCTTAACTGGTCTGTGCTCAAAGCAGGTGAAACACAGTGGGGTAGAGAGATGAGAAACTTGTGGAAAATTGTGTTTAAATCAATGAGATGGGAGAAGGCAATACAGGGCAGCTGGGAAGAGGGCTGGATCTAGGCAAGAAAGAAATACTGCTCTCCCATCAACAATTTAGGCCTTATCTCCATCTTCACTACCGTATTTCTTTTTTAACTTGAAGTGTCCCTTTAATCTGAAGGACAGAAAATGGAAGGTGATTTACAGAAGTTATTCTTGTTGCTCAGGAAGAATGTCAAGAGCTCTTTTGCTCTTTGTACATGAGAACTACTTGAAGAGGCCGACTGCTTTGTCRTGTGGAAGCGTGTTCCGCTCAGAGGGGAAATAGTTGTATTTTCTAGGAAAGAGATTGTATCCTAATGATGTTTAGAGAAAGAAAGGAAACTGGCAAAAAGCAAAATATAGCCTAAGAGTAAATGGCAGGCCTTGTGGTTTTGTTACAGTAGTTCCTTGTTAAACTAAGTTCTTCCAGAAAATTGTGTTTTGTTGGGGATTGTGAAATGTCTGACTTAATGAGAAACAAGCATGCTGCCAGGGGCCCTCCAAGACACTAGCCAGCGAACAATGTCTTCTACCAACACCACCAACAGCAACCCAAATACAGGCAAGGRAGAGCCTGTTGAAAACCAGAAAATATGATGGAGCAGTGGGGGAATACTACAGGCAGTATAATTGGGTTTGGTTTTGCTTAGTTTTTTTGGGTCTGGTTTGGGTTTTTTTTAAGTTCTGCTTTCTTATACTTGGTTCAGGGGATTGAAACATCTGTTAGTTCGGAGAAAAACTAAGAAACAAGATTTCTTACATAGTTACAGAATTTTCACAAATCCTGCAGTCAATGTCTGACAAAGAAACCAAACTRCATTAGAGTAGATATAATTATTTGTTTCTATGAAACTCACCAAGCACATAATAATTAAAGAGGAAGGAAAATAACAGATAGGAAGGAACACAGAATATCAGAATGTTTGGGTTGCTAAGCCATGCTAAGATTAGGATCAAGACCAGAATAAATTTCAACTGTAGAGACAAAAGCATAAAGCAATGAGAGAAAATGGTAGACCAGATACAGAAAGTAAMAATGGGCATCTGAAAGACCTTGAATGTCAGAGCCAGGAAAAACCCCTGCTCTAAACACTGGAAAGAAACAAAAAGTATGAAGAGGAAGGCAGCATGACATCTGTATGTATGCAGTAGGTAGCATAAAAAATAGCTTGGATTCCAAAGACGTTCATGCTAAAAGTAGCTGATAATTTTTCATGCATCTAAAAAATAGTTAAAAACAAAGAACATAGAATATAGATGTAGGTATAATAAAACTGAGCTGTGACTTAAGATTTCAGCAAATTTTTCTTGTCTCCAAACTTGTTCATGAGATGTTATCTGGTCTTTTTCAGCATAAGTGTGAACATCTGCATTTACATCTAAAAGCTGCATTGTCATGAATTTGCCTCTGTGATGGGAATGGAAGCTTCAGTGAATTCTTCATCCACAAAAGTTCAATAGAGAGGAGTGAACTGCAGATTTTTTTTTTAATGTGACAATAATGTAATAAACAACAGGACATAAACCCACAATATAAGTAGAAAATCTATTTTATGTTAACAGATAGTAAATCTATATATTAGTACCTAAGGAATGTAACATTTAATACAGATAATCATATTTTTAACAGAGTAGGAGATTGGCACACAGAATCACATGCAAACCCCTTGATTTTGTCAATTATTAGATGCTAAGTTATTTATGTGCCAACAGTGACAGAAACTGCAAATCAAACTTTCACTTTCTAAGGTGTGACAGGCCTTGATTTGGGCTGCAAGTAGAAACATGTTTCCTGCAGGTTAGGAAAATGCCACCGGGTGTGAGCAGTCTCGGTCACCAGCTACCTGATCCCAGGCATGAATTGTGAATTTACAGCCAACTGAGGCATTGAGGCTAAACCTGCAGAGGGGTCACTAGTCAGCTGCACAGCTCCAGCCAGGATTTGTGGGATTGCTGGGGAAGTGCTCAGCCTCTAACCCTGCACCGTGATACAATGCAGAGGGCTCACGGTGCATTGCAGGTTTTTATGGCTRCATGAAAACCCTGTGTGGGAAAAGTGTGGTTCCCGATGACCTTTCTGGTGTTATTGACCACTGGGATTTACCAGCTGCTCTTTCCTCTCAGATTCGAGGGCTATAATTACAAGTGGCTGTAAAAGATGCACCAGGAGAGCAGCGCAATTTCAAATGGGGGCCTCAAGAGATCTGTCCCTGGAGAAGACGGCTGCTTAGGGCAATAGAGCACAGAATTTTAACTCAGAATTAACTAGAATTAGTATAAATGCAATGAGAAGGATGACAAACCTGATATGATTTTGCAGGTTTGGGAGGTGGGTGTGGAGRCTTCAGCAAAGCATGCAAATATTCCTTGTGTTTATCAAACTTTTTCTATCTCTTTGATGTTTATTAAATACACATGCTCATAATTCAGAGCATCAAATAAATACATCTTTCTCGGGTCCTTAGTAAAAATGGTTTGGAGAGTTCCTTCATTACGTCTATTGTATATTTGTAAGGAAAAAAATAAAGAACATGTTTTGATTTTACTGCTGTTTATGCTCACGGTGGCTTTCTGGGACTATAGAATTGCAATGTAGAGGCATCACTAGGAAAGGATAAAGSACCCTTGTGCAGAATCTGCCTTTATTTTGCTCAGTTTAACTTTCCCAGCCAATACCTTGCTTTCCTTAGCAAAAAAAATTCACTGATTTACTGAAACTGCAATCCTTTTCAATGCTTTCTTAGATCTGCAATCATGACTAGGAGTTCATGAGGCAATCAGTTGTGGGTGCTTGTTTCAGACAACCTTTCTGACCACCATTATAGGTCCAGGTTATTTAACCTTCTTAAATAGCTGGTGTTCAACCTCTACAAAATGTAGAAAACTTTTCAACTCTTGTTGAATAAGATGTGTGTTTGTTAAGTGCTTGATGATTTTTTATATTTCTTAAGAACCCTGACCATTTTAATGAGCTACGAAGTGGTGAAGATTTGTGTGTTGCCCAAAGCCAAGCTGTTTAATTTAAGGTTTTCCTATAGCTTATGCACAGATTTGAAATATGTTCTGGGTTATTTGTTGTTGTTGGGCTTGGGTTTTTTTTTCCACTTCTGGCTCCACTCCTTTGAAAGCTTAGTGCTAAAGTTTCCCCAGGCAGCATTTTCCAAAACAGCTCAATTTGTTGGTGTCATAGGCTTGCTCAGCACACACARGACACATTATTCCTTATTTATTTTGAGTTCCAGTATAAACACATTTRCAGCATTAGGACCAGCTCCCTTCTGCATGCCTGTGATTTCTGCTTGGTGGGTGCCAAGCTGCTTCTGTAAACCTAAGGGTGTAGCCAGAATCCACTTTGGGTGGCTTTAGAAATCCAGTCTGTCATTCACCTTATGTCTAACAATATTAGGTAATACAGTTCCTGCCTGTAGCAGAAGATTCGGTGTATTCTCATATACTTTCACTTCATCTGAAACAGGGAAAAGAAAAATGGCCCTAGACTGATTTGCAAAGAGATGTTTGAGATGCAAATGGCACGGGGGGGTCATTAATTCTGTATTAACACTGGGATGTGAATCCAGGCAGAGGAAAGGTCAGAAGAAGCTGCTGCAGACACCACAAGCACAGACACTCTCTCTGCTGCCTTCTTGTGTGCACCCACCTCTTCTTCCTGCCTGGCTGTACCCCCAACAGAGCAGGCAAATTCATCTCTGTGCTGACCATGTGTAGCTCATTGATATAGCACACCAGTTTACAAGCAAAGCTGGCATTTGGGGGCTTTTTTTTCTTTTTTTTTTTTTTTTTTTTTTTTTTTTTTTTTTTTGTTATTTTGTTTTTATTTTTTTTTTTTTTTTTTTTTTTTTTTTATTGGAGGGGAAATAGGTAGAGAAGATTGCTTGTGTGATACAATGTCCATTGATTTAGAGATTGAGTGTTTGCTCATTCAAAATGTTTGCCATCACCACTGTATAATGTAGCCCACAGTTTGTGCCAGGACTATAAAGCCACTCAGTACAAAAAGCCAAAGAGGTTTTCTAAGGTGAGGAAATTGCTCTTTGACTTTGCAGGACACTTCTGGATGCTTAAAGCTTTCATTCTTTGTATCTTTTCTGAGACAAAGGTCCAAGGAAGCAAACAGGCTTTGGAATATTTCAGCAGGTGTTTTCTATGCTTAGGTAGTAGAGTAACAGTGGCTTAGAAAGACACTCAATATGTGTTAGGGCCAGAGTTTCAGCTGGCACAAAGAGGTGTATTTCCACTGAAGTCAAGAGCCTGGCCTCATGCTATCTAAGCACTTGAAATCTTCGGCACTTGGCTGAAGACCTTGAGAACAAGCTCTGCTGCAAGACTTTCAGCATTGAATGCTTGCACTTGGACCACAAAAATATCCTTTCATACAATATTTTGGCACCTCACCTTCTGGTTTGGGCCAGAATCGGGAYGTACATGAACACGGAAAATAAATTTTGAAGCAATGGAAATGTTCAGATGGAAAGTTCAGATGGGTCTGTGCTAATGTTTAGTTTGAGGGAAAATTTCTGATCATAGTTATTTTTATGTGTACCATTTCATTCATCTGTCTTTCAGTAGTGGTCATTTTGAAATGCACTGAGTTYGAAACTCCCGGGAGGGAAAAGATAATCTTGTGGTTAGTGCACAGAGCTAGGAGTCAGGAGTTCTGGCTTTTTAGACATCTAGACTGATTTTAGGCAGCTCACTTAAGCCCTGATTCAGCAAAGTATGTAAGCACGGGAGTAGCTGTAAGTGCGTGAGTGGCCTTGTTAAATCCAGGAGTGCATTTAGCAGCAGCACACAGCCACAGAGAGCTGTAAACAGTTTTTGTTAATGATGAATAAACAACTGCTGCTCCTCACGCTGTGTGCTGGAGCTCTGATAAACAACAACAGAATGCACGGGGCCGTGGAGCTGTTSCCAGCACAAAAATGAATATTGATAAGCGCGCAACACTGGGCAAACTTTGAAAAGATCCCTAACACTCTCCTTGTTCTTGCCTGGACAAAACCCYCCTGTGTAAGGTCTTCAGGCATCCATCTGAGTTTCTGAGAGGGCTTTTTTTTTTTTTTATTTTCTAATGGAGTAACTAAATAGCTGCCTAAAAGCACAAAACCTAAATAAAGTGTGTTCAGATGGAAAATGCCTACAAAAGGGTTGTAGGGAATGGCTCTAAAGTGGTGAAAGAGCTAAGGAAACAGTTCCTTCTGCAAGGAAGAACATTTGTGTCAGGGGACTCTTGGATAGGGTCTGGAGTTTCATAAACACCAGTGCTGATTGTCAGAACTTCCTTCTCAAAATACTGAAAATAGTTTTATGTAGAAATGCATAATAAAGCACAGGGAGTGAGGGGGTGCATGATCCATCACTCTGCTTTATTACTCTGCTCWGGAACTGCAATGGCTGGTGTGAAATATGTTGTTCCTCCCAGCAGAATCTCTATAAATGGGAAAATCAAAACTTATTGTACCGCCAAATAAACACACTAAAGGTTAAATAATGTTGTGCTAGCCGGTGCCATTTGCACACAGCCCACACCAGGAACTGCTGAATGGAGCACAGCCCCTGAGACTCTCCCGTTATGCTCGGGTGGGGGTTCATTTGAAATCCCTCTTTAAAAWGGTGTTCCATCCTTGCTTCCTGCTGTGAAACACTGCAAGATATGAGTGAGTCAAATTCACATCCCTCAGAGTCTCTCACTGCTGCTTCTGCCCCTGGGAGAAAGGGTCTTTGGCTCCTGTGCATGGGTAGGGGGCACATAACACAGGTCTGCATTAGAAAGAGATCCTTCCTCCTCACATTCATCACACAAAAAGAGTAAAAATACTTCCTCTTTTGCAAGTCCTCAGGGATCCTGGCTGCAGTCCTATGCAGGAAAAAAAGGCTATAGAGACAAATTGTTTTCATAC
Source organism: Malurus melanocephalus (assembly GCF_030028575.1). Taxonomy (NCBI): domain Eukaryota; kingdom Metazoa; phylum Chordata; class Aves; order Passeriformes; family Maluridae; genus Malurus; species Malurus melanocephalus. The sequence goes on along the minus strand of NW_026623797.1, from coordinate 344,506 downwards.
CAGGCTATGCATATTGCAGAGGAATCTGCAAAATGGGGACCTCTGCTCCCCCTGTACTCTTTGCCTTGGTCCCACTGCCTCGTGTCCTAGCTGGGCTTGTCTAGTTAGGCTTTTAATGGGGTGTTGGTTTCCTGCCACTGGGAACCTGACAGCAGTCCTGGATATCACTGTGTCATTGCTGGTTCCCTGGCAGAAAGTGTAACCAGAGAGTGGTCCTTCCCTTTGGAATCAGACAAGCGTGCAGTTCTCCATTTCCCCACAGATTTCCTACAGAAGATGATACAACTTCTTATAAGGAGCTGAAAATTAGGGCAGGCAGCTCAAAAGCATCATCACCAAGATACATCCATAAATTACTCTCCTTAAGCACCTGAAGTTTTACYTCTGCAAAGCCTTCCTGGTTAAAGTGGACAGCTCAGGACCTCTCTCTTCGAAGCATTGTTGGGATTCACCAGGTAGGTGTTTTGGCACTGAGCTGGTAGGATTCACTTGTGGAAATTTTCCATCACCCAGGAGAATGACTCCCACCATGTCTTATGCTAAGCTTGACTGAAAGGAATGCAAGGTCCAGATACAGATCCCACCACTGTTTGCGGATTTAAAGCCACAAAAAAAAAGACCARAGCCTGGGATCCTTCAAAAACTTAGATTTCTCATTTTTGATCAATGAAGACCTTTTAGCAGGCTGCAGGCTTTCAATTTTGCAAATAGAGATGACAGTGTTTCTCTACCTTTCCAATACTGGAGGGATTTTACAAAGAAAAGTCACTGAAATAGAGTGGGACATTGAGWTTGCATTAACTGAGGCTTCATAAGTATCTCAAGAGCCTCTTCTGAACTTTCAAGGAAGTTATAGGTGAATCCTCTCTAATCTACTTTCCTTTTTAATGAATGCCAGTTAGGAGTGGTTGGTATGGTATATTGGCGAGTATGATTTTGAAAAGCTCTGGAAATCCATAGGCATTTTAAATCAGCAAAATAATCCTAGAAACTGAATTAATTTGATCTTTACTTGTATTCAGTTGCAGAAACATATTTCTTTCTCCATGGCTGAAGCACAAAATCAGCACACAAAAATGTTTCCATGGGGGACTCAGTAGCTTTGTTGGTCCCCAGGATCATCATTCTCAGCATGACCAGTCTGAGGAGGTTCAAGGCTCTAATTCTGATGTTATTTTTGGAAATGGCTTGGGTTTCTGCAGTTTTGGCTTTAAATGAGATCGGAGTCATGCTTCTCAGCCTCAGCTGCCAAGCTAAACTTTTCCCTTGGTGTGAAAGCATGTGTTTACCCATGTGCAATCTAAGCTACAATGYCTTGCTGTAATTGCATTTGTAAAACGTCTTCCTAAAAATACTACCTCTCCAGAGCATGATCATTTTTCATTTGTCTGCACCCAAAAGGGGAAAAGAGTTAAAAAACGCAAGTGTCATGCATTGTACATGAGCTAGTTTGTTTTAGAATGAAAATAACCCTCGGCATCGGATGCTGTTGTTATTGTTAATTCATCGCCTCACAGTATCTGCCTCTGTATGACTTGATGAATTTCCACGACCCATTCATTATTGCAAACGCATTTCCAAACACTTCATATAAAGCAGGCTTCAGATAGCTCACCACATTCTTATGAAAAGCAACATTGTGAAACAACTACGGGAAACAGTCGTATAAAACAGATGCTCAGCACCCATGACCCAGCAGCACAAAGGGAATCATCGACGGGCAAGAATAAGTTGTTTTATGTGCAGAAACTCGGATTCTGGTGGAACTGTGTTTTCTGGACTGGGATRTTAAATCCTGTTGGGTAGTTTGCAAAGGCTGCTCTGACTCTGCACGCTCGAATTTGGCACCAAGTCGCCGCATATCTCCTGATAGACCATAAAATCAAATTGAACCAGGCAGCCTCGGGAGAGGGCTACCAGCACGCCGCTCTGACCTACTTGAAATCCAAAGCTTCATTAAACTCTTGCTGCCAAATAAAAACTAACCTGAGCCCTCCCAAAAGTCAAACCGCATTTCCATTGTGGTCCAAGAGCAATACACTCTAATGCCCCTTTATGCTCCTGGTGCTGCCTGTCCTTGAGGATTGACTCCAAGGCAGCTCCAGCTTCTATTTGCAGCTCCATAGAAATTCCTTTAATGAAGARTAAAGGAAAGACTTGCTGAAACACTGTCATGCAGTCACTCCTGGATACTCTCTGGCCACTGCTCGGCACACTGCTTTGGCTGCCAAGAGATTTTCCAGTAAATGTTGAATTTGTTGTCCTATTCAGCACAACCTTTACCTCTTAGATTGCCCTTCAGTCAGGGACCTACAGCTTTGTTACTGACTGTAGAATTTCTGGGAGTCAGAATTTAATCAAAACTGTTGGTATTCTTTTTTTCTTCAGCCATTTCACACTTGTGTTCAGGCTAGCAGATGACAGTGCTCAAATAACACATAAAAACCATGTTAAYCTTCTACTTCTGGCATAACCAGGAAGAAACTGTCTGGCAAGTCTCCCCAGGGAGGTTATTCASTGAAGATTTCTACCTCCATTTTGTAGAGGCAAGAGGTCTAAATAAACAATGAAGTTTCAAAATGTTCCTCTGGCCAAAGCTCTCTATCAGCTTTGATTTTCCTCTGCTTCTAAGAAGCTCAGTCAAACTTCTGTGACTTCATTACCGTGTAGTGTAAGTCCCTCTGTCATTGTGGCCCACTGATTTCTCTTGTGGAGTGACTTTTGCAAGGTGTGTCTACCAGAATTTCTAGCAATGASTTCCCTATCACTCAAAGAATCTATTTAAAATTTTGGCCTTCACAGTGTTAGGTGGTAATTAGTTCTAAAATTTAATTATGTACTATGCAGAGACATTGCCTCCTTTGTCTATGAACTGAATGTCTCCTCTTGATGATGATACTTCTCTAAATACTTTGCTGATGCTCTTTTTCASATTGTTAATTCTATTGGGCATCAGGAGATCAACAAAGCATGTTGCATCTTTGGAAGAACTGCTATAAAAATAATGCAACTTTCTCCCCTCATTTTAAGGGCATGTTTATATTTGCTTTTCTGATCAGGTCTATTAGTGCTTGTGCTTTTCATACATCAGAAAATGTTCATAAGAGAAAAAAACATTTGGAACTTAGTTATTCATGAGAAATAATGATACAGAAAAGGTTAAAAAACAACCRGTGAAAAATCCTTTAGCAGAAGTAACCAAAAAGGTTGGTTTGCTGTAGAAAGAAAAGGAAAAAAAAATAAAATAAAAAAAAAAATCTCTGCTGTGCTTGATACTGATTCATCTGTTTATTCCCAGTGCATGATGAAGATAAGTGCAATTTGCAAAGTTTCAGTTTGGCTTATGTTTTGAAACACTCTGCATACCAGAAGGATTCAATCTGGAGGTGAAGAGAAGGTGCCTCATCTGATCAGTGTGCACAAAACTTTTACAGTAAAATGGCAATAATGGGAAATTCACCTGTTCTCATTTTTCATTATAAAGTAAAACCTTAGGCTGTATATTTCAAGTGCTTGGCTTAAGTTCATGAATCTGTTGAATGAAAAGGGGAAGATTTATGATTTCTTGCTGTTTGATATGAAGCAAGCTAGCTAAGTGTGCGGTCTTTGCTAAATTTTACTTCAAGACTTGGATCTGCTTTATGGCATAATTTGTCGGTTGCAAATTACAATGAATTGAGCCTGGTGATAGCCAAAACTGAACCTGTCCTGCAACTGGACCTCAAAATTGCTGCTATATTCTCTTTTTTTTTTAAATTTCCTATGTTACACCCAAGCAACCCTATTGCAAAACTCCTTAATTTAGACTGGAATAGCTTTAGAAAGAAAGGCTTTGAGACTTCTTGTACAGATGAGGAAATAAATTGACAATTAGGCTTAGGAGAATAAAAACAGGAAGGAGATACTAGTTCACTCTGTAAACATTGGAGGGAGTAGAGCAGCTGATTCTCTGTGGCATTGCTGACAAAGAAACAAATGGCCTTAAAGTGGGAATGAATAAACATAAGTTGAAAGGGAGAAGAGGTTATCAGCCCTCTGCAGAGTGAGGTGCTGACCCAGCTTTCCACCAGGACTAGTAGGAGCAGAAAGCCCTGGATTTGTTTCCTGGGCAGACTGTCTACCACAGTTGCTGGTTGTAGTGAAAGGTGGAGTTCACTGACCCACGGCTCTCGCAAGGTTTTGTGCTCCTGCCTTCAGATACACTACGTGGGTTTAGTTAACCCTGATACAGATTTTCAGCCCAGATTTTTGGCTARTGTGGTCTTCACTGCAACCAAAGAAAATATTTGTAAGAAAGAACTGCAGCAAACTCAAATGCTTCAGTTTCTCAGGCAAAAACAGAACTCACCATATAGAGCTATAAGAAAAGAAGAATGAGTTTAAATCATATCTTCACCCACCCTACAGTTTTTTTACAGGTGTTTTTCTAAATGACAGTGTGTATATTTTCCTTCTGTTGAGCTTCCTGGTGTAGGAAAGAGCACTGATACTACACCTGTCTTCACAGAGAAAACAGTTTTCAATATCTGAACTTCAGAAGATAACTTTTTTTATGATTTGGCCTCCTATTATATATTTAATGAGTTGAAAAGAGCACTGAATGTTGGTTTTCCAAACTTTAGGGTAACTTGGCTGTGGGTCCAGCTTTTGAAGTTTGGCCCAGTTTTTAGTATACATTCAARTATCTTCTATTTATATTTTCTTATTCATCCTACTCATCAGTGAATATCATTTKCAAGAATTCTCTCAGTTTTTAACTAAGTCAACACTGTGTTTGCCAGGGACAGTATCATTCCTGAAGTAGGAATTCCACCTTGTGCCAGCAGAAATCATGGGACTCATGCTTGAAGGCAGCCTGCAAATCACCCTCATTAAAGGCATATCAGCAGCTAATTCTGAGGCTCATACTGTTAAGTGAACAACAAAGCCACATGAACATTATTTCACCTCCTGGAAAGGGGAAAAATGCTTCTTCTCAGTGGAGAGCTGGTAATCCTGCTTCAGGTAGAAGGTAGGACCTTTTGGAAGTTCTTTCCACACACCATTGGTATGATTTACTATGATTAAAAATAACCCCCAAAAAATTTATAATTAAAGAAGTATTTTTTGCTTTGCCTTCAATAATCTCTCTGAGAAGTCACATTTTCTGTGAGGGTGAAAAGATTTTCTGGGTGGCTCAAAATGAGATCTTAGCTGCAGGTTTGAAATGCTTGCTCAGTGGAAAGTGGGTGCTTTGCATGGTATCATCCTCTCCAGGCATTTCTCTTTCTCYATTAAAAAATTCACTTTTATCTCAGGGGTTTATGGCCGGGATCTCAGTGGCAATGGTTTGACACATTTCAGTGATTATTATGTTTACCCTTTGTGATTGTTTAAAGCATCTTGAAACAAGTATTGCTAACCATAAATCATTTACATTCTTTTATTTATAAGGGGATCAGAAAGCAGGAAATGTATTTACATTTCCTAGGGCAAAGTTCTTTATTCAGGTTCATATTTTACAGAAACTAAGTCACCAAAAATGGGAGTTTCCAAAATTGAAACTGGAGATAACTAAAGACTGGGAATAGGCTCGTAACTGACAAGTGTGAGCTTGGTAAATYAAAGTAGTTAAATGACACAGACAAATGGAACTGAAATGAATGACAGGCCTTTGTTAATAAATCAGATGCTAGTAAACAATTTAAATATGYTTCTTCTGTGTATATGTGTGTAACTCATCTTTTGTCATGACTCAAAATTCACACACTCATCTGTAGAGGGAACTTTCTGAGACAGAAGTGAAAATGAAAAGAGCAACACCACCAACCCCGTGTCACGATGACTTTACAATATATACAGTAAAATAGTTTATTACATTTTTTCAATAAAAGGCTCAGAAAGAGCCCACTAGCTTACAATTTTCTTTGGCAAAARAAATCTGATTTAAACACAACAAAAAGACTTGCATGGGTTCACGAAGGGTGACCAAAGCACTGTTTTTTGCTATCATTGGAACGCTATCAAATTATGTGTCCAAAACAAATGAATCTGAATGGAAGTAGTTAAAATACTGAAGTAAGCCCGTCCAATTTTTTAAAAGATATTATTGCTAGCAGTATCCTCCTCCATTCGAAATCTGCATTGGGAGATAGGGACCCACTTCAACTAAATGAGTCACTTTTGCTTCCTAGCCAGAACAATTAAACTTCTTGTATAAAACATGACCTGAAGCCTGCCCTTCACCACATCATCCCTCCTCAAACTCCCAGAGGTCAGCTCTGACATTTAACAGCTCACAAATTCASTTTCTTAGCTCCTGAGGCCAACTTCATGCTTTTAAAACCAAAACTTTGTTACTGAGATTGATATATGTGCATGTGTGTGCCTGGATATGAGAGTATAAATACGTGTATTCACATATGCAGCAAGCACATACTTCTGCTCCCAGTCCATTCAGGATTGTCCACGTTTTTTTATTTTTAATCATTCTGCAGAGACAACACCTTTGTCTCCTCTCCTGCATAGCTGTGACAAGTTGTAAAGGTACACATCGTCACTCCAAGCACTATTTCAGTGCTGGTACAAAGATATGAGCGTGGCATATGAAGCTGCACAAAACAGATGATACAAACAAGCCAAAAAACAGTTCATGCATTTTGAAACTTGGTACTTCTTTATTGCAAGCAGCTGAGTAGTTTTAGGTGTTGTTTTTTAGGGGTTCTTTTTTTCCCCAATTTTTATTGATCTCTTGCAATATTGTGCATACAGTTCCTTAAAAACATTAGCTCATTTCTACTCCRGGTTTCAAGCTTAGCTCCTCTGGGCTATATACTTTGGTGTGTAGGTGTTGAGTGCTAAACACAACTTAGTTTTTCATTTTTAAAAGGCATTCTTAACAATAGCAGCTACTTAATTAGCTTAATCTTCTGAACAGTTWATCACACTCTCTGTACTGGGATACAAATAAGGCCATCAGGTGGCAGGTGCAGTTTGAAAGGTTAGGAGGAGAGAATTTTAAGTTMTTAATGTATACATTTCCCCAGAAATTTCCTCACTTTCCCAGAATGTTTCTTTTTCAGTGGTGGTAGGAGTGCARTAATGCACTTATAGTAAAAGTCAGAACTCTAAGTTCATTAATTTATTATGAGTGAAGACAAAGAGAATGTGACTTTTCATTACCTGCGCTGGCTCTTTCAGGCAAGCTCCCCCAGGGAACAGAGAAACAATGAATCATTTTAAGTGTTTGATAAGGACCAAATAAAATTGAAACCACAGATGAAAGTTTTTTTCTAAGTTTATTCTTCAAAATGGCTTCATGGTGAGATGAAAACTATGCAGCCAGGCTTCTCTAATGCAAATMATTTGTGAAATCCATTTGGTGGTACTGACATGAAATAATAATTGTATATTTCAAAAATACTACCGAACACCAGGTCCAGTCTCTTTCTATGTTTTCAAAGACTTTTAGTCCCCACACTTTCAGACTCTGCCATGAACATGTCAAAGGGATAGATGACAGGAAAAGATCCACTGAAACTACTAAGATATGGATTCACTTTTAAAGTGCTAATGAAGAGAACATTTATTTTTATGATTTATGTACTGAAAAAACTCTTTCCTAAACAAACAAATAATTCAGCCAACCCAGCCATAATCTCCATTATGTTCTTGCTAGCCAGATTCCACAGGGTGGCCACTGAGGTCCCGTAAAATCAAACCAACAGCTCATCACAGAACTTCACAGAGTGCGAGAACATCGAGATGGAGAAGCCCAATTAGATCATCCACTCAAGCCTCCCCTCACCTCTGCCAACCATGCACACTTCCATGGTGCTCTCATTTTATGCTAGCCCAAGGAAAATGAACTTCATCTCAAATAAAAGAAAGAATGTAGGGTCAAGCATCAGGAGAGAGTACAGTCTGTACTTAAAATAGCCAATGAAATTCTCTACCTCAMAAAAAATAAGGGAAAAATAAGAAAAAAGGAAACCCTAAATCTAAATCATTTGAGCAGCCAAACATTATTAGCATACTTTAGTCTATTTGTGATGATTGCTGACATAAGCAGATGAAGATATTCTTGTTTTATAATGTCATGRTCTGTGACTTGGTGTTCCCTTCCTACAGTTGTAATCATATCACAGCTCTGAAATCCAAGCTGTTGTTCTGCTGCCTAATAAAGGAAAAAAAAAWTTCCAGTCATCAGATTATTCTTTTTTATTAAGGAAAACCAAACTTCTCTACATCTCTTTTCTCACAAAAAATAACCTATCACAATTTTGATTGTTCTAAACCTGACTTCTTGCCTTTCAAGCTGTGGTTTCAGAGAACACTGTGATTTTATCTTGTAGCATTCATCTGATCAATATTGCTAAATAGTGAAAAAATTAACCTAGGTTATTTGGATATTTTGATCAGCTGATTTATTTTTTCAGTTTTTTTCCTCTTTAAATTTTGAAATCCAAAGAACCAGTTTCCAGAACTGTTGGAATGCCATTGCTCAATTATTGCTCAATCCCATTGCTCAGCATCTCAGCAAACAGAACCATTACATCTGAATCTGCACTACTCAGAGCCCATATTTTCCCCTTTCTGAGCAAAAATACTGGCCAATGCTTTGCAGAAGCCTGCAGGTCGTACTAGGCACTCTGAAAAAAAAGAGTCTTCTTCGTGAGTGTTTTATTCAAGAGGGAAAACTAGCATGAGGTGATGCTTCAAGGGACAAAGCGTGACAGGAGGCTGCATGGTGCTGTGGCTGCAGGAGGCAAGCAGCAGGGGAAAAAAAATACCAGTCTGGCACCTCCTCCAGTGTGTTTAATACCATATCCAAAGCTGGACTGTGGGGCAGGTCAATAGAAATTCCAGGTGGCTGAGACCAGGGCAGGCCAAAGTAATGCAAACTTTTATCCTTGGCATGGAGAAATGTTTCTAAGGCCTCCACAGCTCCTGCCATTTGCAACAGTGATGCCCATTAAAATGCTTACAGCAACAACCACCCTCTGTTTTTTTGTATTTTGCTTTAGAAGTAGTGCATAATAACTGGAATTTGAGACGAGTTTTCCAAGAGCTCAAGTTGTGTTAAATCAATATACACACACACTGTATTTCAAGATACACAGTAAAAATAATGCTCTAAAAATAATGTGTTTCATATGTGTGTGAGTATGTTACAAATTAGCTGTTATTTTAAATGTTTCACCATAAAAAGCCTCCACACAACATCAGAGGGGAGTCCGGCCCTAAATGGTATTAAACTCTAGGGGTATATTTAAATAATTGCTCAAGTTCCAGTTTTTGTTCTGATGTAATTAAAGTATGTTTTACATGCTAATCAAAATTAAATAAAAATTATTAAGTGTAAATTTACATTTAATTAGTTTTCAGTAAAATAATACTGCATTTCCACAGTTCACTTTGTTACACACAGAACAAAACAGAAAAGAACATTCTGCTATAGAAAACTTGCTACTGCAGGAGCTATGCAGGAGAATGTTCACTGTAGAAAATGTACAAAAAAAACCTCCAAAAACACGGAACTGCTCTCATAGCACAGAAACACTCTGCTCCTTTCCTTTGTCTGCTGAACATGGTTTAAGGTCTCACTCATGTAAATTATTACTTCAGAAAAATATCTTCTTCCTTGTCCAAGCCAACACACTGAAACATGGCATGGGTGTGACATAATCAGATTCAAGTTATTCACTAGGGACTGAGTTTTTTCAAGAAATTGCAGTGCTTTGTTCTTCACAGAAAAGAACAGACAGAAGAGCACAACCCAGCAGARGTATTTTAGACCAAAAATTTAAGTTGTCAGGATTGTCAACTGGATTGTCYGATCTCCAGCTCTGGCACACACCTCTAGTCTGTTAAAGTCCATTCAGAACAAAAGAATTGGACTTAGGACAGCRAGCAAAAATCTTCCTGAACTCAAAATATTTCAAGGTTTGGGKTTTTTTTGAGTTATTTCTGATTTCTGAATGAAAATCTATATATTTCATATTACTCCTGAATGCTTGTTTTCTGCCATACAATCTTTTTGTCAGTGGTTCTTTCCTAATTTGCTTTTGCCTGTTCTACTWGCAATGAATTTTATGGGAATCTTTGAAACACCAAAATGAACACAAGCAAAACCCTGTGAGATCCTCTGACTCTTCAACATCCAGACTAACCTGRCTGTTGCAGTATCCACCATGTATTTTTCTCCTGGTCTAGAACAGAAATKATTAGTAGGGCTGAAGTGGTAATTRAGTAGTACYTGTTACCACCAAATCAATAAAATATAAATGCAGAGTAAATTTCTCCCCAGCCTCTCAGTGTGAACAATTTTCCCCCTACAGCAGGTGGTGGATGGGATTTCATAGAAGCCACAGAAAGGCTTGCATTGATAGGGAAATAGAAAAGGGATAGAAATAATAGGAATAGATAGGGATAGAAATAATCTTGTTTCAAGTCCCTGCCATGGCCAGGGATGTYACCCACTAGAGAAGGTTGCTTAGGGCCCCATCCAACCTGATCTTAAACACTTCCTTTATTATTTGAGATTTCATAAGAAAATATATCTCTAAATTATTTCCCATCCCTTGGTCTGGCTTTAAACAGTTCTCAGTGAAATCTGCAGTAATACAATTAATTTCATCAACTTACATTATGAACTGAGTTATGATTGAAATATTTTATGGCTGAATTATGTCACCTTGTGCCAACTGCAACTTCAAAAGAAAGGCAGGCTGCTAGTTAACACAAATGACACCCAACATCTCTCTGCAATTTTTCCACATCACTTGAATTTTCAATACATCCTTGAAATATTGCCATTGCATATCAAGTGCCAAACTGATGTTTTATGGTTTATTTTTCTTATAAGGCCTGAATTTTCAGGATGAAAGTCAAGAGGTCTGTCAAGCATCACTGTGAAAACCCTTGTACAGATGAGTAGCCAGTGGCTCTCTACAGGTGCAAGGCTACTTTTGGGTATGAAGGAGAACGGACTGAACTCATTCCCAAAGGGACTGATTTTCATTAGAACATAGGAAGGACCACCTATGGCAGTGGGCTGGAAACACCAGACATCTTTCTGGAGGCTCTTCAGACAATAGGCTTCTGAAAATCTTTACTTAGTCTTCAGAGCCTACTTAGGACATCATGGACCTTTTCTCATTATAAGCTTATAGATCCTTTAACAGCATGAACAATAAATAGCAATATCCAATAGTATGTGCGTGATTACCTCGTGACTGTTTGATTTATCCCTGGCCCAGAAGAGCTAATTCAGGTCACAGCTGCTTTATGCACAGTACAAAACACGGTCTGACCAAGGACAGACATTGCTCCCAAGATAATATGGACAGGCAGTTTAAAACCTACATGAGCATTTACACTTTGCCTACAACGCATCATTCGGCAGTTTGCAATGCTAAACAGGGTAGAGGAGCTACCTGAAGTATGGAGAGCCATCACAATGGTAACAGCCTGGCTGGAAACAGGGCTATGCCCTTCTCAGGACCTGGACTAACCTCTGCACTGCCCTGCTTGGTGCTGTGTCATGCCTTCTGCTACCACGTGCCTATTTCCTTACAGAGCCGCAGAGAATAAAGCCTGGGATAAATGTTTGAGAGGGATGTGTTTGGCAGGAGCCCCCCTGTGACATATAACATCCAGCTTAAAAAAATACAGGGGGAAAAGGAAGAGAGGAAGGAAGGGTACCCATTTTATCCCCCTACATTCTGCTAAGATTAGCCATTTCAATATGGAATCTTGTTTTGCAGCGTTTTGGATCAAAATCAAGGGKTTTGTTTCTTCAGTTTTAAGAACTTTTCATCACTTTTTCCTTCTAGMCTGAAAATACAGCCTTAAATACTTTACCAGGGAAAGTTTCAGTGTTTGAAAAATAATTTTACTCTGCCAGCATCTGCATTTAAAATCAATGTCAATCCAGATTCAATTCTGACTCCCACAAAGGAATATTAATTTTCACCAGCAATTGTCTTTGCTCTTTATGTATACCTATTGCACAGGACTGAAGAAAGAGTGGGGAACTCTCCGTTACTTGAGAGCATCCCTTCTGTTGTTTCTTCTTAGTTCTCTGATTCCCTCCATAATCTGTAAGGTACAAAGACAGAAAAACTCTCTCCATCAAAAGATTCCTTTTGCCCTCAGTTAGGGTGGAAGTCACAGTTTTGGATTACTGAGCAGTGACTACAGAATTTGGACTAATTAGCAGGGATGGGGAGAGATAGCTCTAGTAGATGGCTGTTAATATGATTGTGTAAGAGGCAATCATGYGCAGGACCACAGTGTGTGGGAGGCTGGAGCATGGGATTTGTGCTCTTAGGTCAGGACAGCTCTGTGCCGAGCTGTGCGCTCTCCTGCCAGCCAACTTCTGCGTGTGCTGCATCTGGACAGGGTGCAAAACCACAACAACAAACCCACCCTGGTGTGCAGCTCTGGAGAAGGGAGGGAGCTCAAGGTGGAATCTGAGTGAACAATGCAGTTTAATTTAATTTCTATTTCACCAAGTATGGTTATAAAACCACTCAGCACAAATCCCATCTTTATCTAATATCCTTTTCATGCCCTCCTGCTTCTGCTTCTTCCATGGTCATCCAGTATGGGTTTACCTGGCATGAATTCTGCAATTTACAACTGCTCACACCCCATAAACCCAGTATGTAGGCATAGGTTTCTGATTCATGGTGAGCTGTGCTGAAGATGCTTCAGCTCACAGCTGTCCCGTGTACCCATATGAGCTGGGAACTGCAGAAACCAACTTCTGGGAGAGCAGAACAAGTAGTCTGCTCTTCATTAGTCACAGTGCTGGGTTATTACACWAAAAAATCTGGTTTTCCTTCCATTTGTATCAGTTTGTTGAGTGGCAGCAGCTCCATCCTGCTGYTCCTGCTGGGGTTTCAGCATCCTGCAACTGACTGAGTTGAGTCCTAACTTCACAGAGCCACAACCAGCKTGGCTTCTGAGACAGCTGGGTCAAAACCTGATCTACTTCTAGGTGCAAACACCTTGTCTGTGTCAGCTGCCTTTGGATGAATTTTGGTGTGCTTTAGGCTTTTATTTTAGCTCCTGCCATCTTGTTAACATAATGCTTCACTTTCTGCATGGTTTGTGTAGCTGTATATACATGTGTATATGTTAATGCTTTAGTGAAAAAAAATAGTACTGACACTCAAATTTTAGCCTCCGGGGCTTTTAAAATCTAGGTAATTGATTATCTGGTGTCCAGAAATATTTCTTTCTGTAGAAGGTGATTTATAACCTCAGCTTTAACACAAATCTTGGATGGAGTTCATGCTTCCAGTTGAGTGGCTGATACTCTTTAAACAAAAGACTGCAATGATGACAGCTACTGTATAATGGACTTCTGTGATGAATTTCCAGATGATTGATCATTCATCCAAAAACTCTTGAACTTCTGGTATTTTMAAACATTTTCATGACTAAACTGTAAGTTAGCCTGAATACCCGTGAACAACAGATGACATGAGCCTAAGAACAACAAACAGTGAAATACACCCTGAAATAATTTTGTAGAAGTACTCGCACATTATGTTAATGAATTGAGCAATTCTAATATTCTGTCAGAGGTGACAAATTAGTTGCCACTGTACTGACTGCTTCAAAGGCCTGAACTCAGCCTGCAGAGTCCATAGGATTTTTTTTCCATAGCCATCAATGGGGTTTGAATAATACCTTATAAGGAAACCCCTTCTGATTTCTATAGAACTTCCCCCTAAGGACATGGYTGCTCACAAGGGCAAATCCTAACAAATCCTCAAATGCTCCAAAACGCTGCCAGCAATCTGGGACCAAGAGATAGAGCACTTTTGTTTATTATTTGTTTTCAGCCATGCTGAAAATTCCAGTCTGTGAATAAACAGAAATAAACTGTGAAACACAAGTATATTTCCAGTTTTAAAAACTGAACTCTGCATTCTTCAGTAAATGGTGGCAGGAGCCACTCCTTGCTGCAAAGCCATTTTGGTCCCATTTCATTACACAGCTGCTGCCTTTTTCTTTCCTCTATTAGAAAAAATAAATTCAGCACAGACATTTTTATAAGAACAAACTGATAATTACATAAAAATGGCATGATGAAGAAAGTGGAGGCGTTTTAAGGCCCTCAAACAAATGCTAGGGTCACCAGGAGTTAACTGTATCCTATATTTAATCAAAAGCTCACCTGGATAAGTGCATCATAGTCTTCCCTCAACCAAGGCTTATTCCCAAGATGAAGTTGAAATTTGGTTCTTTCTATATTGCATGCAAGCCTGCAAGTTCCCTTTTTATTAAGAGCCTTTTGCAGAGGTTGAGCAAGGATGTGAAAAATGTACTTGATATGCAAACATATTCTTAAAAAAAAAAAAAAAAAAAAAAAAAANAAAAGAAAAAGAAGATAAGGTTTACCAAGTGCTGGAATCTAATCAAGTAAAACTAAAGTAAATAACCAAAGTACAGATGCTATGGAACTTAGCCAGTAGTTCATACCCTTGTGAGGGGTGCCTCTGAGGTCCGTGGTCTAATTTTTTCTTGGTATAATTCCATGGATAAATCTGCACTCTTGGGACTCCTCTGTGGGATTCAGGTTCCAAGTCTCTATCAGTATTGAAAGCTCAATWGCAAATCAAGAAAATGCAGAGAGAACGGCAAGATTTTAATTAAATATATACACATATTAAAGGATGAAGTCTTTCAAAGGCTGTCATGTCCCTCTATGCATAGAATATATTCTTATTAAATGGGCAGATGGTACATGGCCCTTGCAACTGTTGAGACTCTTATTGAAAGTGCATTCATGACTTTCCCATTGTAAAATCAGTAATTCTCCACTACATTTTCCCTCTCATCTGCTCTGTCTTAGCTCCTCTATGTAAATAAACACAAGTTTTGCACATTGTTTCAGTGCCATTGATATATTTTTAGCCGGATATAAATTAATCATAAAAAGGTGRCGTTCTATTGTGTCGTGAAACTTCTATCAAGAGACTTGGAACAATATTCTTTTTTCTCYTCTAATTTTTTCCCATATCCTAGTTGACTCCAGTGGATGCCACAACATTTTCAAAGAAATAATAACAGATTTTCCTCAGTTGCTTTGGTGCGTGACTGCAGAGAGCAAGTCACGCTCTTTGTCATCATTTAATGTGCACTGCACAATTAGTGACATTCTTGTTTCCAGCTAGCAGTTAAAATGTTCTCAGTTCAACAAGTGATTATTTATTTCCCCTTTTGGAAAGAATGCAGTGGCAAATACAAYGCTCTAATTTTTTTTCTTTCTCATTTTCATTATTTATATCCAAAATAAAACAGATCCTAATTGAGAAATAAAGGCAGCAAGACAAAATTCCTGCTGCAGCGAACTTGCATCTAATATATCATCGTGGTTTTGAACAGAGATGAATGCTGCAGACAAAAAAAGAATAATCTGTGTAGCTTTAGGGTCAGCTAGGMATTCCCGGGAATAATTTTCTGTGTTTTCCAGCAAGTACAGCACTTACCATATATGTTCATAATATTTACATACCATAATGTTCTTAGTTGTAAAAGCTCAGGGTCATATTGTCACACGCCTTGGAGGATTAGTGGGAAAGTTACTCACTTGTAGCTTGGTGCCTGCTTGTCTGCACATACATTGCAAAACAAAAGGAAATCCCCTTCAATTCAACTGATGCCAACAGCTCTCCTTCCCAACAGAAATAGAGAAGGTCGAATTCAGTGTGAGAATACTGACTTAGGATTTATTAACATTTTCGGTGATTTTTCCAAAATGAATACTTCCATGTTAAAAAGAAATATTTCCAGAAGCACCTGGAAGATTTAGGAGTAAAAATCCCATGAGTAAAGGATTTTGTGAATGCAGAATGCATGTTGTATTTTTCCTGAGAGCATCCCAAGAGGTTTTCTTGATTGCCAGCCTCTCCCACTTTCTTTACATCAGGAAGAGGCTCAGATGCAGAGGAAGCACACTCTATCACGTGTCTGCAGCCCTGCTGGTGAGGCTGGAAGCTGTCCTTTAGGTATCTGGACGGACAGGAGGATATCAGGAGCTGTGAGACAAAGCTGGGGACTATTTCAGGAGCCTTTCCTTCACATAAGGGCTTGAACAGATCTATTTTTAATAAGTTGCTCCAGCAAATTTCTTACAAAGTCTGGTTTGTACTCAAAAATAGCTGAAAAGCTCACCTTCAGCTCTACCCCCTGAGAGGCTGAAGGGTAAAAAAACTGTTGAAGAATGTTAGAAAAAGGTCATATTATTATTAACATCATTATTATAATTTTCAACTTCTGTATTATATGTGTGTATTTATGGCTCAGTCCACCATTGTCTGACACCTTGGTTTTAGTTAATATTAACACAAATAAATTAAAGTTTATTACAGTCACCTGCATATGATGTAAGTGCTGAATCAATACCTCTGTATCCATACAAGTGGCAGAAATTTTGTAGGTTTGCAGAGTAGTTTGTCTCTGCAAGTTCACAGCTGCTTTTGTTTTTGTTTGATTTTCACAAAAAAGTCCAAGTATTTTCTGTCTTTCTTTCCCTCCCCATCCTCTCCCTTCCCTTCCCTTCTGGTGGTGGTATTGCTTATCTACATTTCTTTCTTGGATAGTTGGCAATCCCTTTTGTGGTAAAAGATGAAAAGTATGGAGAACTCATTTCAGAAGAATTACTGGATCTTTTCTCACCCTGAAAAAAAGAGAATTAAAACAACTGCAACATCAATGAAATTGACTGTGATGCTGCCAAAGGGAAATTATTGTTACAAGGCCCTTAGCTGTTAGCATAAYGAAATAGATCTTGGATTACTGTTACCCAAAACAGCCTTTAATGGAAAAAAAGCCACACCCTGCTAATGTCTCTGAACTTAAGGGATGCAAAACAACAATGATAAGGGAGACCACACAATTCTGTACAGTCCTGAGTTCCAGAAGTTTAACAAATAAGGGCATTGCAGAGCAAATCCTGCTGGTAGTTCTCATAAGTAAAAGATGACTTCATTTATTATTTTACAGAATGACATTCTCTTATTCAAGTAATTAGTGCATGTGTTGGAGGACTCAGCTTATGATACACTCCTAAAAGCTTACATTTTTTGAATACTAATTCCAGATTGCGTGATGATTGAAGGGGAACTAAGATGAACTGATTTTTAAACATCTTGAGTGATCACACTCCCCTGAAAACTCTGTTTTGAGACTTTTCCATGCTCCCAAAAGACATGTCCTCACAGTGACCTTACAGCTATGCCGTGGACACTTAGGATGACATCATAAATAGGCCATGACATTTCAGATTAATTTGCTATCTACTAGTAAATATTAATCCACTGCCATTAAAATAGGAGCAGAATGAGCACATCTGTGTCAGTCAGGCCTTTAGAGACCCTGTTAATGTCTGTAGTGAAACTGTGTGGCAAGTAAAGGTCAGGGACACACGACCTCATTGCATTTTATTTTGAGTTACTGTGCTGATGCTGCCCTAGCAGTTACTGTGAACATTTTCTCATATTGCACCTCTAGTGCTCAAGCTTTTTCCTTTTGCCTTTAACTCTGCAACCATCTGTGAACAGGATTGGTAAATGCATGTTCCCTCCAAGCTTCTTGGAATCTTTCTGKTTTTTATTCTTTTTCTATCAGTTTTCATACATTCTTTCTTTGCATGGTTTGAGCAGAGAAGCTCTTTTTAATTAGACTTTAGTGATCTGATCACCTCAGTTGCAAGGGAGGAATTTTTTCCTGGGGGGTAATGTTGTAGACTTAGCTAAGAGGGATAATACTTCACTTCTTTTTAACCTTCCTTTCACAAATCAGGTGTTSAATTCACTATGCAAGGCTTCATGGGCCAATGGTCTGATCTGATAAGGCAAGTCGTATGCTCCTACTTACATTGCATGGCTGCCATTTGACTTAAGCATTAAAATGTACCCTAAACTGAGGAGCACATGAGGAATTTTGGATACATAGTGCTAACCTTTCTCCCTTTTTCTTACTTTTTTTTTTTCTTTTTTTTGGCTGAAGAACTTAATTAATGGACAGAAGGAATGCCAGAACAGTATGAATCAGATGGGCTGGACACATACAATGTGGTGATAAAAGAGAAGCCCCTTTTCAGAGCTGAAGTAGCTGATGAAATAAAAGCCAATTTTCAGGCAGCTGTGAAGTTGACAGAAGAGGCTTTGTAATGCTGCARCCACCTCCTCCTGCATGGGACAAGCTCAGAACATTCTGAATCATCTTTGGGATGCATGGGAGCCAAAGGCTGATAAAGAGATGAGTCGGTTTCCTCAGAGGCTTGTAGGGGATTTCTCTGTCCWCTCTGTTCTCTGTTAGCTTTTGTTTGCCTGCGGTTTTAACTCTCAGGGGAGTCCTGGTGGAAGTAGAGACCTTGCAGTTGCTGTTGCAATAAGTTTAAAAAAACCCCATCCAAACAACAACAACAAAAAAAAACCTAGCATCTTTTTATTTAAAGCCAAAAGTTTATAAGCTGCTTACAGAAACATTCCAAACGAAGAAACAAAGAGTGAAAAGAGACTGCTGATGAATGGAAGCTTGTAGCCTCAAAGTAAAGCCAGGCCAATAGCAGTTTATTTGGAATATTTGAAATCCTCCTGTGTGTATGAACTTTGTCAGGCATAGACTGAAGTTTGTTCAGTTTCTGTCCTTTAAACAAATGCAGGCATGCAGTTACACAGATTGAAAATTTCAGACCTAACCAAGAGATTCTGCCATGCAGAACTCCTGTCAGACTTCCCTTGAGGGCCATCTGAGTGCATCCTCAGGTCATCTTTGGGAATTGTGTGCCTGAATCCCCCATGTACTTTTGGAAACTTTTGCCATTACATGCCCRTGTGGGGAGCTGTGCAATTGTGTGTGGCTGAAGCTCTGAGTCCCCAGAGCTGGAGGCCATTTCTCATTCTTACAGACATGGATATCTTATCCTGGAGCTGGCCCTTTATCCCCATGACACTTCTTGTGTTTTACTTTTCCATTGCTTTGGGCTTACAATCGTTCTGCTAGTTGGCTGTCAGTTGCCTCTTTATTAGAGCTTTGCAGAAGATGAGAGAGATGTGGGGATGTGGCTGTTAATGCAAATGCCTGTGAAGMTGAGCGCCACACTTCCTGGCCAGGAGAAATARCCATCACCTCCACTTCATATTGAACCTATCAGTCAAATCATTTTTTTTTACAAGTAAAAAGSTAAGAGAGGGCAGGATTGAAGATGSTCTCAGTCAAAGGCTTCCTGCARTATCATTTCAAGCACAGGCAAAACATTAAAGAAGGGAAAGCAGTTTACAAATGAGCTAAGACTRGAGGAGGTGGCTGTAACTGGGTAGTGTAAGGTSTGTGGACTTTATAAAATGAGTTCTCATAGACTCATTAGCATKCAAAGCCTTAAAGGCTTTCCAGGACAGGTCTGCAAAGCTTTGCAAAGCCTGTCCATGTGGATTCAATGTCTRCTCAGAGTGGAGAGAATACCGTGGATCTTAGTGATGGAGGAAGGGAATGTACTCCTTCCTTTAGCACACAATGGAGGAACTGAAGAATCACTCCGAAGCTTCATTTTCTTTCAATATAGGACAAGTTCCACCCACATGGACACACTTTTTATCTGGAAAGGAGAGGATGCCTACACTGGACCCTCACTGTCTCACAGGACTAGGAATGCTCAGCCCATCAGCTCCACAGAGGCACCCAGGCAGGGACAGCCACAAAGTCATTTGCAGAAGTTGAACCAATGCTGTGCTCCCCACTCCAGTTCTTAATAAAAAAATGACCAGCAGAAACTAAAAATAAATGAGATGTAAATCAGARACACAGCAACAACTGCCTCAGAAAAGATAGATAATGTGTCAAAAAAGATATCACACTTTACAAAGTCCTTTCTTTTAATGATACCTGTGAGAATAACCTCCAGCTTCTTTTTTCTCCCTCCCTTCTTTCCAGATTTTCTCTGGCTGGATTCCACATAGCAGAAACATTACACAAGAAGGAGCTCTTTGCAGAAATGTAGAATGAAGGGTTGGTTGAGGCCATCAAAACAGGGTTTATAATGGAAACTTATGCTCAGAGTACAGGACAGTTGCTTGGGGTTCCACAGTACGTCAGATTTTATCTGCAATTTATCAAAAGTTTTGCCTATTAAATTGCTGTCTGTTGTAACCAACTGTTTGCCATTTGCTGTTGCCTTTTCAGACTGAGTGCAGAAATGCTCCCTGAGTCTCTGCTGGATCACTCAGAATGACTGCTGCACATTGCTGCCTTTTAATAATTTTCAAAGGCTGGTAGCCAGCAGTGAGAAGTACAACCTTCCCATTTAGCAGTACCATGAGAACTATTCTCAGCTAGCTGTCAGGACTGGGCTACAGCTGAGGATATTCACTGGGTGCTGATATTTTGAGACAAGTTTTCACCCTTGTACTCCTGTGCTGCTCTTCAGGCTTTCTCATAKGATACCAGATATCTGGTGGCTTTTGGACAGAATGTTTGTTGCCCAAACAATTCTGAATTCCAGGAAGTGACAGGCAGAAGAAAAAGGTGTGTGTTTTAGGGATCGCACAGAGGGAGGGAAGAGAAATAAACTCTCCTAAAGATCTGCTGTGACCCTGATGAAGGCAGTGTTTTCAGAAGCCCTCCCCTCACTCCAGAAATAACTTCATTTGTCCATGCCCTTACTGGCTTTGCCAGTGCAGGTAGCCCTTTGGTGTTTTTATCTCAGCTATATTCCTGATATTGTGAAAAAATGAAACGTTTAATAATATATCTACAGTTGAGCAGATATAATTTTTTAGAATTCCTCTCCATTCATTTTGTGTAGGAAACAGGAGGGGTAAGTGGAAGGAAGGGAGGCCCTACGCGCCATATCCATAACTGGTGGACATCATTCTCYATTAACCAAACTCTGGTGCAGAAACTCATCACTATTTACATTTTTCACTGTCTGCTGTGAGGAAGAGCATTAAAAAGGAGAAAGTGCAGGCTCAATGCTCTGAACGCTGCTTAGGAATTCTCCAGAGAGGAGCAGAAGCAAGCAGCATGAATAACTCCTAGCAACTTTCCCGTTAATTAAAATCTGACAAGCAGCTGGCAGCTGAAAGGGGGAGCTGTAGGTGGGGGAATCCTGTGGTTCACCACTGCATTCCTCACATTCATAAAAGCTACGGAATATTCCACTGTAGGCCCGCCAGAAATGTCGATGGAAATGTGAATTAAAAGAAAGAGCTGTCTGAAGGTGACAGAGATATTGGATGGAACCCAGGTAATACAAAGATGAAAATATATGAGAGTTTATGACATGCACGAAGGAACTTCTGTAAAAACCTCTCATTCTGGTGAAAGGTGATATGATTCAAGGGATGCTGTAGTTTGCAAGATGAACCCCTCCAGGCAAGAAATTCATTCTTGAGGTAGAGGTAGAATAAATTCCCTCAGTGCCATCCCTCTGAGCCCAAACATAGGGCTAATGGTTTTGGCCACAGTAGGTGAGATATTCAGCATCTCTGTGGGAGCTTTTCTGGGCTGCAGCTTGCTGTAAAGTACCTTTGCCTGCCCTCAGGCAAAGGCTGTAACAATTTTCATGATAGTTCTCACAATCTGAAATCAACAGCCTTTCAGGTTTCTGATAATAGATAATTCCTCAGAAAAGGACCCACTTATTTCCTGAGGGAAGGTATCTTTTATTTTCCACAGCGCTGTCTGATTTTTTCACAGCCTTGCACTGGACTGCATTCAGACAGCTAAACCAAATGCAATGATTTCCTCTTGCACATGGTCCCTTTGATGGTGCCTCTTGGTCTTCTCTACAAATTATCCCCCTCCATAGTCAGGCATAGAATTGTAAAAGAATGCAATTATTGCTCCACAACCATTATACTTTGGGCCATATAGGATATAACAGAATCTTATTTCATACCCAGCATCTTTTCTCTGTTCAGATGTTASTCTGAAGGGCTTTACAAAAAAATGTGAGATATCAACAGTGCCATGACTGGGAGGTCCACAGCAGAGGTCATTTTGTGTGCAACAATTAAATGACATTTCCTTGCACTGAGAAAAGTGGAAAGTTGGCCAGTCATTATCATGTGGAAAATRATTTTAAATCCCCCTGGACAGTCACCACAGACAGCTGGAAGRGTTTTCTCTGAAACAAAAAAAGAAAAAATCATATTGAAAAGCTATGTCTCTGGTACCATTATTCAGAATGTAAACCAAGGCCTTGAAAGTAAAAGAAAAAAAAACCTAAATAAAGAAAATTAAAGGCCTCTAGGTTTCCTGTAATCTGTTACCTTAATTTCTTCCACATTTCAACTTTCTAAGGGTTCATTTCTGTTTGGTGGCTGGCATTTAAGCAGAATGTTTGTTGCCCAAACATTTCCAAATTCCACGAGGTGATRGAGGGGAAAAAGCATGTTTTTTTAGGCATCTTCATAGAGACCCTTCGCTGATTCCTCTATCTCATGAATATTGCTCCCTAGGTTAACTTTCTCATTTGTGTGTTTGGACACTGCTGGAGATCTAAAAAAAAGTGGGTCTAATAAGTACTTTTATCCATGAAGATTAAATATAGGGAACTTTTTAATATCTCCTTTTTCCTTAATGAGGTGCTTCCTCTTAGTTAACAAAAGCAGTAGGCTTCAATTCATCTCTACTAAGATGTCCCACTGCAGTTCTGGTTTCCAGCTGAATATTTTATCTCCTCTTGTCTGCTGTGGTACAAGAGCAGCAGAGAGTGCTGATTGCCTGTGTTGTGTTCCAAGACCATCTGCTGAAATCTGGGTTTACCACGGTGGTTCCTTTCTTCAACAGCTTATAATTCAATGCCCTCACTTCACTTTTAGGGCCTGGGATTCTTTGCCCATTTTCTGGAAATCATTGCCTTCTCCAACACCCCTACCCCACCCTCTCACCAGGATTTCTCATGAGGAGTAGATAATTAGTGCATCCAAAATTAGTACGTGGACAGTTATTACACAGATTTTCCAGTTTTGAGGTTTTGTCCATTCCTTTTAATTTTGTCTTCCCATTTATTCTTTCAACTTTTCTTAGAACATGAAGTGTGGAAGCAAAAACTGAAAGTGGGGTCTGAGGTTAAGAAGTGCACGACCCCTTTGTTAGATACACCCTGAGCATACAGTAATGACAATTGTGTTGGGGTTGTCCAAGAAGCTTAAGTAAGACCTCCAGGTTGTTGTTTAAATCCCTGAGTGTCGCCTCTACTTGCTCACATTCACAACTTGTAAGAGCTGCAAACCTGTGGCCTGAGATACATCCAATATGAATCTCATGTTCATGTTSTCATGTTCAGTTGCTCCCATGTTTGTCCCAATTTTCTTTCAGAGAATCTCTCAAAGACTCTCATCTAGAATGGGATCCCATACTTTGGTTTCTCTTTCTTTTTCACACTTGGGCAGCTGGCAGTTTCTTAGTTTAAACGAAATTCCAAAGCATTTATCAAGTAATCTTTCCTTTGTGAATTTAGGGGGGTGACTTTGTTTTGTCATTGGTAAGAAGAGCAAAGGCACACTCAGACAATCTGAGTGCACAACTCTAATACCTTCTGCAAACTCTGGTACTGTTGTAACAATCTTTCTCTTGCTATAATACTTTTCTAAATTTTTCTTTTTTTTTTTTTTTTTTTTTTTTTTTTTTTTTTTTTTTTTTTTTTTTTTTTTTTTTTTTTTTTAAGAATCAGTTCATTGAAATTTTCTAGATTCACATTTTTGAGAAGAGGAAAAGAATGATAAAAGTGTTGGCCTTCCAAGAAAGGTTTTTGTTTCCATTAACCAATATTCTCAATAGATTAAAAATCTTGGAAAAAAATCCCCAAGCTTTTTAGTACACTTACACACTGTATTTTTTCCATATATGTGTAATCATGCAATACAATTATTTATAGATACTAACACTAGAGCACCAACATAGTTCCAGCAAACAGTTTGAAGGATCACACTCACCTCTTTAATAAAGAAAACTGTGGAGAATTCTTTTGATGTTTCCTCATACACCTGTAATACTGGAACCCATATTTTCTTTTTAATATTTGTTACTGCTCTGTGTGACACAAAGAGGTAAAAACGGTCCACTAGAATTTATTGCACAATGAAACTTTTTTTTTGTGAGAGACCTTTTTTTTCTGCTGAACTGAGGAGCTGACAAAAGAAGAATAACCAGAATTATTATTTAACCCAATTTTGTTGGATGTATTCATTAAAAGGGTATATAYTGAAAAAAAGTAGTAAGAAAAAAAGAAATAATGACAGTGTGTTGCACTGGCTTAGCATGATGGTCTGTATTGCTTTGTTCATTCTACAATATTAAGGGCTTTTTTTCTTGCCAGGRAATCCGATGAAATATCCCAAGAGAGTGCAATGGACTCCTTGGTTGTGAAGAGAATGCAGTCAGCATTTCCAATGAGGTGCTAGAGCCAGAAAAACAGATGCTTCCACAGTGCGCCACCTCCCTCTCTTGCCACTTCWGTTTCTGTACCAAATATTCTTTTTTCTCTGTCTACCCAGAAAGCAGAAAGTTGTCATTTCTTGTGTTTTCATTTGAAATATAACTTTCCTCTTTTGGGGTGTATAAACGTCGTCATRTTGTTGCATTCTCCTTCCATCCACTCAAAACACTGCTGGTAGAATCAGATTCATGACTTGGCTGTTTGATTGCATGCTTCTCTTTGCATTCTTGTATTAATTATTTTCCCATCACTGTATCAAAAATAAACTCCTTATCTTTGTTTGTAAAATCCCACAGTGTTTATCTCTATCCCATTCAAAGTTCTACACACAGAAGTTTTGTTTCCATCTTTCTCCATGCCCATAATGCTTGATTAGACCTCCTTTCCTTAGTCTACTCCAAGCATGTGCACAGTCATTTCACTCCCTCTAGRCCCTGAAACCACCACATTATTGTCCTTGAAGAAAGGATGCAAGGTTTCCMGACATCATTCCTGTTCATTATTCAACATACTTGTGATCTTGGCCTGCATTTTTTCTTCTTTGATTTTTCTTCTATGCTCATCTCCTAATTGAGTTTCAAAACCTAAAAATTTTCTGAATGACATCATAATAGATATATTTCATATGAGTGCTTGAGGCAGCATCACTTGGGTTTTTAATTCTTTATGCAGTGTTTATCACAACAGCTCCTTGAYTGGGACTTTTATGGTGTTCATAAAGGTCTCTCACCTTAGGAACAGGGGTTGAAACAAGGTGACCTTTAAGGTCCYTCCCAACTCAAGCTGTTCTATGATTTTATGATTCTATGAATATAGGTGTGGAAGGGATGCAGAGTTCCCCAGAGTTCCACCTGTCTGTGTAGTCAAGCTTGAAWCTTGGCCCTGTGTATTTTCTCCTCATCATAACAAAAGATACACAGGAGTAGRAAGGAACAAAAAGGATGCACAAGTGGCATCCTTTGCCATGCACACCATGGCATTTCCTGCAGTAGAAATACTGCCAGCTAGGATACCTCCAGTRGTGTTCACTGCTAGGAAGCTGAGTATTAACTCCGGAACCCTCAGATGCAAAACCAGACAAAAACTATATATCCTTCACAACAAAATGCAGCACATGCAAACATAAAAGAGAAGGAACAATTTMTATAATGAATGAGAGGGGAAGAGGAAAAAACAATTTGAAAACCAGTACTGTTTTATAAGAAACAAACAAACTATCATTTACTTACTTCTTCTTTTGTTCTAAACTGCCCCCCMTCTTCCTCCTTTAATCCATTATTAAAAATAATACAAGTGTTGAAAGGACAGCTGAAGTCTTTTGGCTCTTTTCTGCAACATCCTTTTGCAACTCTGTCTCTTTCCCATRGAGATAATAAAAAGCCCTGAAATAAACAAAGCTCAAGCAGACCTCCAAAAACTTTCGGTGACTCCTAACAAACTCATCAGCTGGAGTATCTGTAATAATTTTCTTGTCTTTTGGTTTGATATTTCATCCATAGATATTTTTGTCTTTCCCTTGATTTCCTGGGAATTGTCTGATAGGTTACTTTCCCTGTGTTTTATGTCTACAAYGTGAGATGAATATTTAAAATATTATAGCTGTGTAAGTGTCTTGGGTTGATTTTAGAAAAACACTTTATTSCTATATTCCGTCTGCTTGTATGCCCAAAAGGTRTCTGTGCCTTTAAATGCGACCCAGAAAAAAAAAAAAAGGGGTAGGSRCGGCTGGGAAGGCAGCATGGGCATTTCAAAGCGGGGGCTGCTGCGCAGCCAATTGCTGTTGGTAGCTCTGCTGGATGCTGCAAGAWCTCACCTTGCTGTGTGCAGGGGAGTTATACTGTTGCTGCTTAGCTAGCTCGGGTTTGTTACTTTGGGCAAACAGCTCTCYCTGGACTGCCACCCCTTCTGTGACTCCCATGATTCTCTTTCTGGAGTAATTCAGCGAGGCTTCAGTCCGAAAACCAAGAGGCAAGTGCCATCAGCTGGAGGCRGGGAGGGGGACAAGCCGCACTGCTCCGTTTCATCCAGGACTCTGGAAGAAGCCAAGCCGGCAATAGAAAAGCACACGGAGCCCTCTGTTTCATCCACAGTGAGGAGAGGACTGCCATCAGGTTCTCCACTGTTGTCTGAACGGCCACGTTGACTTTTTCTTTTGTTTCTTTTTTTTTCTGGAGATAGGAGCTGTGCCATCTTTCTCCGYACCACGTGCCGAGCAGCTGTGGGCAGAGGGGGCAGCAGGCATTCCTGAATTTTAAATATCTAACAGTTACTCAGTTTCTTTTATCTGTGTCCTGCGGGTACCTTGTTTTGTTAAYAAACTATTTTTCTCTTCACTTTTACCCAAACATCTATTTCATATTGGTGGGGAAAAGTAATCAATTTTTCACTTCAGAGGAAACATTTACTCTGTAACATTTTTCTCTGAAAACATTGTCTCAAACCAAGACAGTAAGGAGGTGCAATATCTGTTGATCTGTGTCCCTGAATGTCTCCTGCCTCCTAAGCAATCCTATACCCTCTGTATTTATAAGAAATCAAGAGATTAATTTCCTTGCCAGAATTTCTCTGAATTTTGCGTGATAAAACCATTGTGGATGTGGAGGAATAAGGCATTTCTGGAATGCTGGTCTATTTTTAACTCTGTATATTTCAGTGGTCAAAGTTACGCAAGCAATTTCTAAAATAGTGCCACATGTCCTCACAGAGGAACGCAAATACCTTATGGTTTTATCATCAAATGCGGAAACAGCCCCAAACATCACAGGGAGACGGCTCAATGGGTGGTCTGAAACTCCTCTCTTTCCTTCTTGGAGCAGAAAGGAAACTCAAGTACTGGTCCTTGCAGAAAAGACTAATATGTGGAGAGATCAGATAATTACGGGACAGTTTACACCAATAGGGTCATTAAACCTTTCTGCTCTTAGGTTCACATGCTTAGTAATCAGCAGTGTGAGTTTTGAAGAAGTGGGTGGCCAATAATTCTCTTGTTCATCTTTTCACAGTCAGTTTAATGATATCCTATGGATACTGTAAAGCATTAGGATCTTTAAACTCATCCTATAGGGTGCAAAGGCACCTTCTACCTCTGCAATCGACTGATTTTCCTCCATTTAGAAGAACATTAAATTATTCACTACAAAAACTCTGCMAGCAAAAGAGCAGTAGAAGCTCTTTTTATCTTGGAATGTGTGAAATMGGCTGCTTGGTTATTACTGTTGTTAATGCAGCCATGTCTCATAGTGCAGTGTTCACCACCACCTCTGTACATAAAGATCACAAACCCATTCATTCTTCAGCTTGGATTTCTCAAATGTAAATCTTCTACTGTAGAATGGATCCAGTCTAAAACACAGATTAATTCTTCCAAAATGTCAGAACTCTTATTATAGAATCATACTTTGTGGGAGTTGTGAAGACCTTGTTCCCTCAGACTTTTTCATTTAAATCTTTGGGCTTAATGCAACTGTTTGGCAGGAGCTGGTGAAAGTGCAAGTCCACCAAAAGGAGTATAATGTRACTAAAAACTTCCTTAAAATCTGCYGCACCAAGCCTGCTTTCAGATCATATTAACACSCWTACACTTGGTATTTAGGACACTTGCTTTGGGTTTAGATCTAGCAAACCAAATGTAATATGGAGTGTATCCTGMAGTCAGATGGACAATGGCCATATTATGGAAATATTAAATGGTCTTCACTCTAGTTCATAGATTTCTCTCTTTAAGTCAAATCAGTGAAGTGTTCAAATATGAAAACAATGATGCAAATTCACCACATTTATGAAAGCTGGGGGGGGGGGGGGAATTTTGGTTGATTTCTGAACTCCACAGTCTTTTTTCTTGCTTTGATGGATGACATTCGAAGTTTGAAGAATTATAGCATTAAATAAATCATACTCCGTTTTGTACAGCAATTCTGTTGAAGTTTTTGTGCAATCAAAAAGACATAATCAGCTTTGCTTCTCCTTCCCTTGCTGGTGGTCTGACTAACACAACACTCCTGGAGATGGACTGCAGTGCTGCAGGGGAACATAGCAAAATTATTTTTTAAAAGTTCGGACTTACCTTTGCCTTTTTAAAAATCCCAAAACCACTCCTATTAATGGAGCCTGTTGTAGACTTCCTATCCTTTCCTACCAAAGCTTGCATTTTTGGTCTAAGTTACTTGACAGTGACCCTTTTCAAAGGCTCAAATAAAACATGTAACTTTATTTGCAGTTCCTGAGGCAACCACTGTAAATGGCAGCAACACAGAGAATCGCTGTGAGTTTACTGTTATGTCACTATGGTGTCCATATATAAAAGCAAACTACTGTTTTCTCTGGAGCTGCAATAGATACATTTTGAGGCAGCCAGTTGCTAAGGGTGCCGATTGCACTCCAGAAGGAACTTGTAAACATGTTTTCCTGGTGACAGGGAAGGGGCCCCAGCAGCACCRAGTGTCCCAGCCCAGCATCCCACAGCTCATCCTGCGACCACTGCTCCAGCCCCAGTCCAAATAAAAAGGGAAAGGGCTTGCTCTGTTCTTGGTTCAGCACCTCAGACCAAGGCAGGCTGTGTGAGRGGACACCAGAGAAGCCATGGATGCTCCACTTGTGCGCTGTCACAGCTCCCRGTGGATTACCAACTCCAATGGCTCCACTCTCCCTGCTCAGTGTGTAGCTGGCCAACGGGACCCCAGACTTTTTGGGGCTACCATAGCAAAGCTCCCTGATTGTCGTGTGTCCTTGAATGTGTGCACTCTCAGACAATTTCTCAGGATCAGGAAGAAAATCTGAGAGTGCTACCTAAAAGTTTGGTGCTGCAAAGACTCCCACCTTGCTAGATTTTCTCTAAAAACTGAAAAAAAATAGTGGCTTTGATTTCAACACTTAGGCCATTTTTAGATATGYAAATGGAGTAGCAAGAAACTCTACTCAGGAAAGAAACCCCACATGGCACCACATATGTCAGCATCTGACTCCAAAATACATGCCATTCTCCTTCATAGCTCCCCAGAGACAAAGTACAGATCCAGAACTKTTTCTCCTCTGGCAATCCTTTGGAATCCTGCACATTGGCATTAGTTTGAAGAATCTGCAGGCTCCTTTTGCCTTTGTTATAATTCTTTCACAGCAATCTTCGAGTGGAGCAGACATTATGAGAGACTCCCCTTTCACCAAGGAAGTGAAGAATGCCTCTGGAAAATAAAGAAGAGCCCTGGTCATACAAAACTTTACAACCTTAGCAGCCTTTCTAACAACATTGCACCAGCTGTTTCTGCTCTCTTTGGAAAACACAAGGCGAGATTTATGCTTTTTGTGTAAATTCCTTAATTTTCTTTCAAAACCAGCAGAAGGAAGAACATGCAGACACCTCACTGCTGTCACTGTGGTTCTGCTTGTGACTCACCTGTCAGAAAGGACAGAACTCTGCAGTGTTTGCTCAGCCTTGGAGGAGAGGCTGCTGAGCGCTCTGTGGACTCTGTCAGCCTTGGGGAGGCTGTGTGAAATTAGCAGAGTTGTTTCCATCCCGGTTGGTCCAAAGTGAGGATCAACTCTTTTGGTTTTAGTGAGGCTATAACTTTTTCACCAAGGGCTGAAGTATTCAGGGCACACAAAAAAGTGAATATTTATCACCCATGAAGGCAGAACATTTTATTTTGTGAAGCCTTTTAGTGTTTCTTAAAATGTCCAGATTCAGAAAGTGTGGGAAAATAAGATCTCATGTTATACAGGCAGTATGTTAAAACACAGCATGTTGAATAACGATCCATAGCAAAAATATCRACGCATTTATGCTTTATTTACAATTCTTGTTATTGCATTTTTTTTTCCTCTGCCAGGAATTAAGAGGTAAAGGAAATTTAGTCTGTGCTTTGTGAGCCATTTTATAAGACATGTCTCATGGCCAAAAGAGTTTGTTAAGGGACAAAACATTCCAGCAGAGCTACCCCAAACTTGATGGCATTAGCAGTGAGCAATCCAAGACTAAGGGGAAGCATAAAGAAGGAGCAAATCCAAGATGCAGGAAAGGTTATAAAGAATGAGATTATTCTATCTGGGAGAATTCAGAGCAGAATATGCGAGTAGGAAACAAAAGATATAGGCAGGTGTGAGATGACGAACACAACGTCCTGTAGATAAAAAGAACATCTGAATGTTGTGATGTAATGTTAAGCCAATGAAAGGAGCTCATGAGAGAAGGGCAATTCTATTAAAAGAGCACGATAAAATACACAGTTGAAATATTTAAAGTGCAATACTGTTAATTCAGAATTTTATCAGCTCACATTTTCCAAGATACAACCAGATTCTGTGTTGGGGAAAGAACTAAATGCTAAAATGAGAGAGAAAATTGTGTCTTACTTAACACAGATTAACAGAAGGCCCATTATGGGCATTTATCAGAGATGAGTATAGTTACAAGAGGCAAAGAGCCCCCAAGAAACCAGACAGCAATGATTTTAGTATGGTCTTTTTCAGTGTACAAATGTAACATCTCCAAGCACCTTATTGAATTTCTGKGAATTGAAAAGGGATTTCCAGTTATTCTTAGAAACTCTACCCCTGACACATATTATTCAATGACTTTATGGGCTTAAAATCTTGAGCTATAAATTTTCTCACCCAATGCAGTCATAATCTCCTAACAAAGTAAAACATTTAGTTATAACAAGTGAATCACTGCAAAACTGATACAAGTGAACTTTTTCTAACAATCGCAGTGGTCAAGAAATTTTGGTAATAACAGATACCCAAATGTGAAGCCTCTTAAATGTAGGACCAAACTTCTTCTAGACAAGCCAAAATTAGGCACTCCCCAAATGTGTCAATAAATATATGCTAAATCACCTGAACYGGAATTTTCATATTTGGTGTGCAGYGTAAATTTSTTTATRCTYAAACCACCACTTTCAAYRTTTGAATTTTTCTMATATTTTTCATATACTTCTAAGAATTCMAGAATATTTTGCACAAGAATCAAATTTCATAATGTTTCAAGGAGGCATTAGGTCACTGAGGCATCAGCTGCCCTTGTTCTTCTTATCAGGAGCTATTTTTCCATTAAGACAGGGCTGAGTTTTTCACCTACCCAAATGTTGTGAGATCTCAGTAAAACAACAGCTAATTTCCATTGTATCTAGCCAGTCCTCAGAGTTTGTCAAGCTTTTTCATGTGTTTAAAAACCCTCACCCCTTGCAGGGACTGAGGAGGCTGACCAGAGAGACCAATATTTGCATTAAAATTGTAAGTGAATTTTTTAACATGTTCTCGCAAGCTGCTAACTGTTCATTTTAAGTGGAAAAACCACCATCGAAAATTACGGGCAATAATCAGTTCCTCTGAGAGTTGCTTGTTTAACTTCGGTTTACTTTTAACAGGTGTTCCCATAAGCAGGACTTTATTCCTTTTTTTGATTTATTATTCCCAGATTTAATACTCTGGATTTCTTCAGCCTAAATTGTGTTGTGCACAGACTGACCTGGTGCACAGAARGGCTTTGCTTTCTCTAGATCTGCTGCAATTATTCCTCACTATTTGATCCTGACTTTTAATTGATAKGTTGCTAGCAAACATTTATTTTTTATTATTGCGCTGTTGAAATAATTGATTGGATTGCTAACCTTGAAGAGTTCTGAGTAAAAATTTGAGTAACATCAACATTCACCAAATTCAGCAGAGAAGACAAAGGAGAAAAGACCACAATGTTCAAATCCCTTCTGGCAGAAAARTCCAAGTTTCCAAACGAAAATTTCCATGCTAGGGTACACGTTGTGGCTGCATTTAAACATCAGCAAAAACCTGCACCTGCAAAAGGGAAGGACCAGGCTGCAAACCAGGTGATGTTACTTCATCTGGCAATCAGCTGCTGACAGCACCAGCTGTACTTTTGYTCCTGGAGGGGCCTCACAATAAAGYCAGTCCAAAGCAACATTTYACTTGCACTTATATCCCCAAACTTGGTGAAATAACTCRGTGTCTGCATCCTAAGGCAGCAAGGAGGAATGAAGGGAATGAGGCCTTCCTCTAAAGAGGGCCTCATATGAATATAGCAGCAGATAAAATGTTCTCTTGCAAAGGTCTTGGCCTCCATAAAATACACTGATGAATGACTGACAGCTCCAGCACCACCAATTTGCAGCAGATTAAAGTTAGAAGGTGACTTTTCAGTGATGCTGGTACATTCTGCTTGAGCTGCTGGCTTTCTCAAGTGTGGGTGTTCCTGATTCTCTTGTTTATACACATAATATTTAGGAAAGCTGTGTCTTCCCAAGGGTCCCATTACAGTAACAGGGGTCAATGGTGATTGAAGTCAATGGGATTTCAAAATATGCCTAAAGATAAACACATGCTTTGGTACAGTGCTCAGAGTCAGAATGAATGGCGCTCTTCAGCACTTCTAATCAATAAGCTCTCATGTTTTTGAGACATGCAATATCTGATTATGTTCTTTATCTGCTCTCTGTGCTAGGAGTCTGTAGAACTCCTTCTATTTATCCTTTTGTTTTTAGGAGTAGGTTTTTAGATGAAAGCCTGATGTGCTGATCTGAGAAAATATTCTGAGATAGTTAATAGCCAAAATTGAATACTCACTCTATTTTATTTACAGCTCACATTTGGCCTTTCAAAGCCCTCATTTCCAGAAGGTCTCGCATTTTCTGCTCCATGAATTCTTAATGAGTTCCAGTTGAAAGTGCTACAGATCCACATTTGGATCATAAACCCCCCCCAAAAAAGGTACTGTGTGGCTTCCCTGAAGCCCCCACTCCACCCCACTGCCAGGCCTCCTCCTCCTTTGCTGAATGCTGGCAACCCCACCAGCAGTCAGGCTGACCCACTATGTTTAAAAAKCCTTTTAATCCTCTTTATAGTAACAGAAACATTTGCGATTGATCTGTGGAGGCTTTGTGCAGTGCAGAACACCTGCGGCTCAGAGCGAACRCCTCCATGGCCATGCAGCTCCACGGCCACAGTGAGGCTGAATCTCCACCTTCACCCACAACTCTGCTCTCTGCAAAGGCCCACAAGCCCAAAATCTCAATGGGTTTGTGTCAGTAAAACTTGCTCACTGTGCTCACTGGAAGCCAAAGTTGTGGATGCCCCTCCTACGCTGCTTGGCGTGGCACAGAGCTATCCTTACTTCTGCTCTGCACCTGGAGAGGTGAGAGTTTGGCTAACCTGAAACACAGGGTTAGATCCAGGCTTCCATCTGCACTTGTAAAAATATCCCCTCTGACAATCTGTGACTTTAGACATTACTCTAAAAATAAATGTTTGSAAACACCCAGTTGGAATTAATTTGTTGAGAAGTAAAGGTACCAGAAACTTTCGAAGCCTTTTAAGAATTGTCACCAGAAGAGAAGTAATCTATTTATTTGTGTTTCTCTGTTATCTTTGGGACGTTTGYCTTCAGCATTTTATCTCTACTTGCATCTTTTCCTTTAGAAGGACACTGGTCTACCAAAATGTGAATTTATTAAAGTGTTATCGCAGAAATTGCTGTGAGAGGGAGATAAGGAGAGAGAGCCAAGACGTGAAAAAAGTAACCTGTGCTGAAAGATGTAAACCCACAATTACATGAAGAAATCCACTCTGGTATCCTACGGCCAATAAAGGRAATTTAGTGCAGAGGACAGGCAAGTCAGCCTCATCAGCATTTGTGAAGACCAACAGCTCACACAGGAGGGAGGCTGGAGAGCAGGATCTGCGCATCGCTCGCTCCGGATTTTGGAATTTTAATGAGCTGTGTTTTAACGAGCACAGCTAACAGGGTCCTCTGACACATGCTTCTCCAAATCAGGGTTGTTTTTTATTTTAATTCATTTTACTTCCTGGGAATACTGTGGAGTCCACTGAATCATGAGCATATATAAAATGTTTTGAGAYTCTCCAAAGACATGGACCACAGAAGTGCCAAGTACATCCATGGTAAAAGCTACAAGCACTCTGTGGGATCCTGAGACAGTGGAAACTTGTGGGGTTCCAGTCACATAAAGGAAGGGTGAAAAAAAGATTGCTTTGTTTTATGTACTGCTGACAAGCATGACACTGGTTATCCTGGGGAGAGCAAATGTACATCACATTGGAAGGCAATAAAGAATTTCAGCTGCTTGTCAGTGTTCCCTCCACGTTCCCCCCTCAGCTCGTGGGAGTCAAACGTTCTCAAACTGATAACAGCTCAACCCAAAAATTAATTTTCATTACAAACTGAGTCTGCTTAAAAGATGATSTTTTCAGTGAGAAACAGCTATTAAATGCCAACTGTATTTGACCTCTTGAATTCCCAATTCACCGACACGTGATTAATAAGAAATAATAATTTAATTTGCAAAGTACTCTTAAAATTCCACTAAAATGTTTTAATAAATATTCACTGGCTTGAAACTACTTTTGAACAGAAAATATTAAGCAGCAGAAATAAAATGGAAAAGTAATGAAGTATCAGGCTACATTTTGCYTGTATTTACCCTGGTGAAAGTATAGATTTGCATTTCTAATCCACTTTTTTTGTAAACCTAAGCTGCTTTTTCCCTTGATTTTTTTTTTTTTCCTGGAAGCAAAACTACTCTGCAGTTTTGCCAAACATTCTCACCAAACCCARCTTAAGGATGACAAAAAGTAGGGTTAGGTCTGCATTTTTCCAGGCACTCTAGAAAGGGTTTTATGTCTCCTGTGACTCGCAGCAGTAAATGGCTTCCAGGAAATAGGGTGTTCTGCTCAGCCCGGGGCCTCTGCGCTCTGCTGCCAAAGGGTGTGACAAGCTCTGGAGCCACCATYGCTTCCACTGGAAAGAGATTTTTAGGATTATTCTTCTGGGATTTGATTTTCAGAGACTATCCAGCAAAGTGTGCATCCAAACTTTCCCCTTTCCAAACTGCAAGGTGGCCTTGAGCTCACATTTAAGGAGATAAACTGTTGATATCATTCAATTTCTCTCCAGATTCATCAGCTGCCAGAAGTGCTCCAGATCACACAGGTTTTGGTTCAGAGACCTTTCCCTTTTGTTTTTGATTGCAGGTCTATGGTCGTGCCCTTTATACACTTGGGGTTGAAATGGCTCTTTGCATAAACAGACACAGAGGGGAGGACCCAGAAACTGATCCAGAAATTCTCAGGAAATTTCCAAAACAGAGCATAAAGGTTTTGTTTGGAAACTGCTTCAGATAAAGGCTCCTATTCTGAGGAGCTCCACCTCTACATTTCCTTCTGACAAATGTAATTGCTGATGAAACCCAATTTTCTGATGGGAAAAAAAAAAAAAAAAAAAAAAAAAAAAAAGAAAGAAATAAAAGAACATTTTCAGCCAGCTATAACTGAAAACACAAGCAGCTATCTGAGCCAGGCAGAGAGGGGCACTACCTCCAGCTGAGCCAGGAGGATTTGGTGATTTTAGCTGGACCATTTAGACAAGCCCATAACACACCAATCCTGCTCGTGTGAGCTGCAGCCACTGCTGCAAATGCATCTCCACACTGAGTAATGACTGACACTGTTCAGTGAGAGCTCAAAATCTCCTGCTTCTGAGCTATCTTGAGGAATGTGTACACATGCTTATATAAATAAAGGGGTGCTTTTGAAAGTATACCTTTGTGCCAAGCTTTTACCAGTTTTTTTTTCTGCAGTTGCTATGGAGTCTCTGCTGAATTGTACACCGTGGYGTTCGGGTCACTGGAGCTGCTGCCCCACACGGGTCCGTCATCTCAAAGAGCCATTGTATTCACTTGACATCTGTGAATGGCAGGGAGAAATGAGATGAAGATAGATTTATTTCACTCTGATTTTATTTCTCATATTTTCTTGCTGAAGTAGCACCGAAACGGCGCAGCTCTGACTGAAAGGRAACGTGATATCAAAGAGCAGAAATGCAGAAATTGAAAAGCAAACCAGTGCTTCTTCATGCTGAATTCTGGTTCAGCTTAGGAAACAACTTGGAATATAACAATGCAAATCATTAGCAGTACATCTCTCCTAATTACCCTAATTATGGAGCAAAATCTAAATCCCACCCAAATCTGGAGAAAATTTGGACCARAGTTCAAATTTCAGAACATGAATCCTTACAGTGATGCAGTAATATTCAATAGAAACACATTCTGTAGGATGAATAAAAATGTCTCAAACACTTGCTGATACTCAAGATCATGAATTAAGAACCTGGGTAAACTCTAGTTTGCCAATATTAA
Organism: Malurus melanocephalus; assembly: GCF_030028575.1. Taxonomy (NCBI): domain Eukaryota; kingdom Metazoa; phylum Chordata; class Aves; order Passeriformes; family Maluridae; genus Malurus; species Malurus melanocephalus. Next base: position 307,897 of record NW_026623797.1, on the reverse strand, counting down.
AACCAGAAACTATTACTTACCTCCATGTATCCCACATCATGCCATTGCTCCACAAGAAATTAAAAAGACCAGGAAAGAAGATTGAAATGGATGGTTCTACATCCTTCCTCCCTGTTTCAAAGACTCTGATAAGCTCATAATTCAACCAAATTTGYCTCTAACTGAAATTACTAGCTTTCMTTCCATATTTAAAGAGTTTATATTTGTTTCTTTGATGTAGTTCCTCTGAGGATCTGCCAGCTTCCTAGGCTCTATGACCTTAAATGTCTTTTTCTCCATCTGTAATTCTGAATGTGTTTATTTTACAAGTGAAACCAAATTCTTAATTGATATAAGGAAAATCTTTTCGATTAAACAAGTGCTTAGTTGTGCATATAGGAGCAGTGGTAGATATGAATCAAAACACGAGCATCAACCATCAGATGCAGGCCAGATACCAGGACAGCTGAAGTTATAGTGAATCCATGCTATGCTCCTAAGACCATGAGAAACAATAAAACCACACAGTACAAACACAGAAACTTAAATCATGCTCCTTGAAAAGTTTGCCAAGGTCCATGAATCTTTTGAACCAACCTGGGCCTATTTTGAAATGAACACAAAACATGATTTTGTATTGAAACCAGGTGGGACTCAGAGRTTTTTGTTATTTGGGGTTCATTTGGACTTGAAACTTGAAGCTGAATATAAAGGGTGGAACACGAAAGTCATCCAGCTGAAGAAAATCTTTCTGATACAATCAATGAAAAATCACAGATTTTTCCTTTTTTTCTTTTCAAGTGAAGCAATCAAGGCATGTAAGCCATTACACTGTGGATCACATGGCATGGTTGCACACATGTTTTTGGAGAGCATTCTGAGGGAAAGCAGTGTAGGGAAACATAAGTAGCTGACAAATGTCTTATTCATAAAGAGACTATATCTGTACCCCTGAAGGACAAATGCCTTCCTGTTATCTGCTGGCTATAGTCGAGGCAGTCAGGAATCTGAAAGTCCAAAATTCTGGACTGAATTTTTGCCATCATCAGAGAAAATTATAAGCTGCCATATATGATAGAGAAACAAAAGGAATAAAGTTGTTCTGAGATGCTGAGCACTCAGACTGTCCAAAAGGTAGGAGTCAGCAGTGTCCATGAATCTGTAACAATATGCTTTCAACAAATTATAAAAAGTACATTAAAAAGGAGATAGTTTTGTGCAGTTGGGGGCCTCTAAGTTTTAATCCAGAAGTCTTGACTCAGCTAGAAACRAGCTTTGTTCAGTTWCACTTTCTCAGTCYACAAAATAGCTTTCATGATATAAARCAGATATTGCAAGGCATTTCAAAATCTTTAACAAAAAGCACAGTATAAAAGATAGCATGTGAGATAGTAAAACCCTAAAATATGCAACTCACAGTTGCTGAGGTAAATGTGCACTTTGATGTTCTCTTTTGATAGTCATGTGGGAACACTAGTTCTATTTTTTTTTTTTAAGTAAATGAACAATCCACAAACCAAATAGCATTTTCTGAAGTAGTTTAATTTCTGAAGGTAAACCAGTAGATGAACAAGGAGGCGACTGAAAAAGATTTGGAATGTAAAACTATTTCCTCCAGAGATTATGTTTTTTCATCAGTTCCTACATTAAACAAGGAAAACTTTAAAAATGTCTTTGAACAGTGGCTGTTGCACATTTTACAGCTCAAGGGAAGGCAAGRCCAGGATAAAGCCCACTAAATTTTCTGTACCATGAAAACCCTATAGTGAAAGCTCTGGGGAACAGTTCAGTTCATTGCCATGAAAGCAAACACATGAGAGAAAACTCCTTGGATCCTTTTCCTACCACACACAGCTATAGACACACCAACGTGGGAAAGAGTTTGATTGACTTTTTAAAACTCTTAATGACACAATTCTAGTGTTTGTAAAAGGTAYTGGATTAAGACATCTCTGGAGATGGCAATGACCCTGCCAGGCCAATTTTCTCATGSTGTCTCCTGGGTAGTTTGCAGATCTGCCTAGCTAGCAGAAGTAAACAAAATCCATTACATTCATTTCACAAAAAACATTGAAAGAGAAACCAGGTGACCCATGTTCACCTTCATATCTCAGTCTCTGCAGAGCTTGAAACAGGCTCARACAAAAGAGTGTCCTTGCCTCCCAGTGTATTTATTTTTTCTTAGATATCAGTTTCTAGATCCAAAGTTCTCAAAAAATTGGTGTGCTCAGATCAGCAGCTCTGGTCCACCTCTTTACTCAGTGGTCATTCTTGCTTAAAAGGATGAAAACAAAGAGCTTGCCAATAAAAAAAAATCAAAGCTGGTGGAAAACATTTGTTTCTAATATAATTTGTGAAGGGATTTCATCAGTCTCCCTTCATAACTAATAGAGATAAGAAGTTAGATAGGCTTTGTGTATTTAAATATAAAAACCAAATAGAAGCAATTAATAGTGATAACAAGGTTAATTCTTACTGCATGGAATCTGGCTCCGTGCTGAGGGGATACAATAAAATCAGAGGAATGACTTTGCATTTGCAKTTATGTATCTCTTCACATGTGATGTGATCAAAGTGTTTTTTAATGCAGAAAATGGCTATTAGGGCAGCACAGTAATGTTTTCCCTAAGGATAGTGACCCGTGGGCAGTTTGGGGTTTCTTTATCCCACCATTATCCTCTGCCTGACCAGGCACTGCTTGAGGAGATGAGAATTAGAGGATCCCACATTACAGTGATGTTGTGACTCAGCCCTCCCAGTTATCCCAGTACATTATCACCTACCCCATGTGTACAAACATCTGAAGTGAGTGCTTATAGGATTTGATATCTGATTAGCATTACCAGACGTGTAAGGAACTGAAGAAGTAACAGCTTCAGTTTTCACTTCCGTTACTCTGCTGATCTGCTTCCTGGGCCACTTTCTGATTCTTTCCAGTAGCTTCCTTCCCCATCTTTKCAGGTTCTTTTTCTCCCTCCTTCCTAGTACCAAACAGGGAATGACTACACATCTGARCTCTGCCTGAGGGGCAGGATGAAGCAAAGAGGTGGAGGACATAAACTTTAAAGGAAACTTTARTGGTAATCCTATTGACTGATTGCTACTAAGTGAGCCTTTCTCAGAATCCAGAAGACAAATGAGAAGTTTCAGTTTAGGAGCCTCATTATTTTAAGTCAGTCTCATGGAGGCTTGATTAATTTTTTTTTTTTTTTTTT